>NC_092730.1:5811941-5914484 GCF_047496885.1 Scyliorhinus torazame | reverse complement strand
ACACTCACTATCTCCCTGTCACACTCACTAGCTCCCTCTCCCTGTCACACTCACCCACTATCTCCCTCTCGCTGTCACACTATCTCCCTCTCCCTGTCACACTCACTATCTCCCTCTCCCTGTCACAATCACTCACTATCTCCCTCTCACACTCACTCACTATCTCCCTCTCCCTGTCACACTCACTATCTCACTCTCACGCTGTCTGTCATACCCACTATCTCCCTCCCCGTCACACTCATTCACTATCTCCCTCTTTCTGTCACACTCAGTCTATCTTTCTATCTTCCTCTCTCTCTCTACTTTGTTACTCTCTTCCTCTCTCCCTCCCCCAACTCTGTCACACTCCGTCTATCTCTCTGTGTCTCATACTCCCTCTCGCTCTGTGTCACACTCTCTATCTCCCTCTCCCTCTCTGTGTCACACTCTCTATCTCTCTCTCCCTCTCTCTCTGTCACACTCTCTATCTCTCTCTGTCACTCTATCTATCTACCACTCTGTCTCTATCACTCTATATCTCTCCCTCTCTCTGTCACTCTCTCTTTCTATCTCCCCCCCTCTCTCTGTCTCTCTCTCTGTCTCTCTCTGTCTCTCCCTCTCTCAGTCACACTCTCTATCTCTATCACCCCCTCTCTCTATCTCTGTGTCTCTCTCTGTCTCTCTCTCTCTGTCTCTGTCTCTCCCTCTCAGTCACACTCTTGATCTCTATCTCCCCCTCTCTCTATCTCTGCCTGTGTCTCTCTCTCTCTTTGTCTCTCTCTAACTCTCCGTCTCTCTCTCTTCCTCGCGATCCCCCAGTGACGTAAGCCGCGGCCGGGCCAGTTCTGGAAACGCGGCCCCCAAAGGGTTAAAGTCATCACCCTGGCAACGGCCAACCTGATTCCCCCCCCCTCACCTTTCACCCCGCTGGACCGGCAGGGGAACATGTGGGGCGGCAGGAGGATCTGAGGAGTGAGTGACCCGATATATACTGACTCACCCTGATACAGCCTCACTCCCCCTGACACAGTCTCACTCTGACTGACACAGTCTCACTCCCCCTGACACAGTCTCACTCTGACTGACACAGTCTCACTCTGACTGACACAGTCTCACTCACCCTGACACAGTCTCACTCACCCTGACGCAGTCTCACTCTGACTGACAGTCTCACTCTGACTGACACAGTCTCACTCTGACTGACACAGTCTCACTCTGACTGACGCAGTCTCACCCTGACAGTTTCACTCTGACACAGTCTCACTCTGACTGACACAGTCTCACTCTGACTGACACAGACTCACCCTGACTGACACAGTCTCACTCTGACTGACACAGTCTCACTCTGACCGACAGTCTCACTCTGGCACAGTCTCACTCTGACTGACACAGTCTCACTCTGACTGACATAGTCTCACTTTGACTGACACAGTTTCACTCTGACTGACACAGTCTCACTCTGACTGACACAGTCTCACTCTGACTGACAGTCTCACTCTGACTGACACAGTCTCACTCTGACTGACACAGTCTCACTCTGACTGATACAGTCTCACTCTGACTGATACAGTCTCACTCTGACTGACACAGTCTCACTCTGACTGACACAGTCTCACTCTGACTGATACAGTCTCACTCTGACTGACAGTCTCACTCTGACTGATACAGTCTCACTCACTCTGACACAGTCTCACTCTGACAGTCTCACTCTGACACAGTCTCACTTTGACTGACAGTCTCACTCTGACTGATACAGTCTCACTCTGACTGACACAATCTCACTCTGACTGACGCAGTCTCACCCTGACAGTTTCACTCTGACACAGTCTCACTCTGACTGACACAGTCTCACCCTGACTGACACAGACTCACCCTGACTGACACAGTCTCACTCTGACTGACACAGTCTCACTCTGACTGACAGTCTCACTCTGGCACAGTCTCACTCTGACTGACACAGTCTCACTCTGACTGACACAGTCTCACTCTGACTGACACAGTCTCACTCTGACTGACAGTCTCACTCTGGCACAGTCTCACTCTGACTGACACAGTCTCACTCTGACTGACACAGTCTCACTCTGACTGACACAGTCTCACTCTGACTGACACAGTCTCTCTCACTCTGACACAGTCTCACTCACTCTGACACAGTCTCACTCTGACTGATACAGTCTCACTCTGACTGATACAGTCTCACTCTGACTGACACAGTCTCACTCTGACTGATACAGTCTCACTCTGACTGACAGTCTCACTCTGACTGATACAGTCTCACTCACTCTGACACAGTCTCACTCTGACAGTCTCACTCTGACACAGTCTCACTTTGACTGACACAGTCTCACTCTGACTGATACAGTCTCACTCTGACTGACACAATCTCACTCTGACTGACACAGTCTCACTCTGACTGACACAGTCTCACTCACTGACACAGTCTCACTCTGACACAGTCTCGCTTTGACTGACACAGTCTCACTCTGACTGATACAGTCTCACTCTGACTGATACAGTCTCACTCTGACTGACAGTCTCACTCTGACTGATACAGTCTCACTCACTCTGACACAGTCTCACTCTGACAGTCTCACTCTGACACAGTCTCACTTTGACTGACAGTCTCACTCTGACTGATACAGTCTCACTCTGACTGACACAATCTCACTCTGACTGACACAATCTCACTCTGACTGACACAGTCTCACTCTGACTGACACAGTCTCACTCACTGACACAGTCTCACTCTGACACAGTCTCGCTTTGACTGACAGTCTCACTCTGACTGATACAGACTCACTCTGACTGATACAGTCTCACTCTGACTGACACAGTCTCGCTCTGACTGACACAGTCTCGCTCACTCTGACACAGTCTCACTCTGACACAGTCTCACTCTGACACAGTCTCACTTTGACTGACACAGTCTCACTCTGACTGATACAGTCTCACTCTGACTGACACAGTCTCACTCTGACTGATACAGTCTCACTCTGACTGACACAGTCTCACTCTGACTGACACAGTCTCACTCACTCTGACACAGTCTCACTCACTCTGACACAGTCTCACTCTGACACAGTCTCACTCTGACTGACACAGTCTCGCTCTGACTGACACAGTCTCGCTCACTCTGACACAGTATCACCCTGACACAGTCTCACTCTGACAGTCTCACTCTGACACAGACTCACTCTGACTGACACAGTCTCACTCTGACTGACACAGTCTCACTCACCCTGACACAGTCTCACTCACCCTGACACAGTCTCACTCACCCTGACACATTCTCACTTTGACACAAGAGCGGACTATACAGTCAATGGAAGAGTCCTGGGGAAAATTGATGTACAGAGAGATCTGGGAGTTCAAGTCCATTGTACCCTGAAGGTGGCAACGCAGGTCGATAGAGTGGTCAAGAAGGCATACACCATGCTTGCCTTCATTGGACGGGGTATTGAGTACAAGAGTCGGCAGGTCATGTTACAGTTATATAGGACTTTGGTTAGGCCCCATTTGGAATACTGCGTGCGGTTCTGGTCGCCACATTACCAGAAGGATGTGGATGCTTTAGAGAGGGTGCAGAGGAGGTTCACCAGGATGTTGCCTGGTATGGAGGGTGCTAGCTATGAAGAAAGGTTGAGTAGATTAGGATTGTTTTCATTGGAAAGAAGGAGGTTGAGGGGGGATCTGATTGAGCTCTACAAAATGATGAGAGGTATGGGCAGGGTGGATAGCAACAAGCTTTTTCCAAGAGTGGGGGTGTCAATTACAAGGGGTCACGATTTCAAGGTGAGAGGGGGAAAGTTTAAGGGAGATGTGCGTGGAAAGCTTTTTACGCAGAGGGTCGTAGGTGCCTGGAACGCTTTGCCAGTGGAGGTGGTAGAGGCGGGCACAATAGCATCATTCAAGGTGCATCATAGATATATGAACGGGCGGGGAACAGAGGGCAGTAGATCCTTGGAAAATAGGCGACTGGTTTAGATAAAGAATCTGGATCGGCGCAGACTGGGAGGGCCGAAGGGCCTGTTCCTGTGCTGTAATTTTCTTTGTTCTTTGACACAGTCTCACTCTGACTGACACAGTCTCACTCTGACTGACAGTATCACTCACCCTGACACAGTCTCACTCACCCTGACACAGTCTCACTTTGACTGACACAGTCTCACTCTGACTGACTCAGTCTCACTCTGACTGACACAGTCTCACCCTGACACAGTTTCACTCACCCTGACAGTCTCACTCACTCTGACACAGTCTCACTCACCCTGACACAGTCTCACTCGACCTGACACAGTCTCACTCTGACTGACACAGTCTCACTCTGACTGACACAGTCTCACCCTGACTGACACAGTCTCACCCTGACACAGTCTCACTCACCCTGACACAGTCTCACTCACCCTGACACAGTCCCACTCACCCTGACACAGTCTCACTCACCCTGACACAGTCTCACTCACCCTGACACAGTCTCACTCTGACTGACACAGTCTCACTGACATCGTCTCACTCTGACTGACACAGTCTCACTCACCCTGACACAGTCTCACCCTGACACAGTTTCACTCACCCTGACACAGTCTCACTCACCCTGGCACAGTTTCACTCACCCTGACACAGTCTCACTCACCCTGGCGCAGTCTCACTCACCCTGACACCGTCTCACTCATCCTGACAGTCTCACTCACCCTGACAGTCTCACTCACCCTGACACAGTCTCACTCTGACTGACACAGTCTCACTCTGACTGACACAGTCTCACTCTGACTGACACAGTCTCACTCTGACACAGTCTCACTCACCCTGACACAGTCTCACTCACCCTGACACAGTCTCACTCACCCTGACACAGTCTCACTCACCCTGACACAGTCTCACTCAGAAACAGTCTCACTCACCCTGGCACAGTCTCACTCTGACAGTCTCACTCTGACTGACACAGTTTCACTGACATCGTCTCACTCTGACTGACACAGTCTCACTCTGACTGACACAGTCTCACCCTGACACAGTTTCACTCACCCTGGCACAGTCTCACTCAGCCTGACACAGTCTCACTCATCCTGACACAGTCTCACTCACCCTGACACAGTCTCACTCTGACGGGCACAGTCTCACTCTGACACAGTCTCACTCTGACACAGTCTCACTCTGTCTGACAGTCTCACTGTGACACAGTCTCACTCACCCTGACACAGTCCCACTCACCCTGACACAGTCCCATACTGACACAGTCTCACTCACCCTGACACAGCCTCACTCACCCTGACACAGTCTCACCCTGACACAGTCTCACTCTGTCTGACAGTCTCACTCTGTCTGACAGTCTCACTCTGTCTGACAGTCTCACTGTGACACAGTCTCACTCACCCTGACACAGTCCCACTCACCCTGACACAGTCCCACACTGACACAGTCTCACTCACCCTGACACAGTCTCACTCCCCCTGACACAGTCTCACTCTGACTGACATGTTTCATTGAACACCATACGATCATCAATGTATACCGCACCAATCGTTCGTCCAGAATTGACCTTGTTGGAATGTTGCTGGTGCATTCTTCATTCCAAGCAGCATAACCGTAAACTGATACAGACCATTTGGCGTCACAAAAGTTGAAACGTCCTTTGCCCTGTCTGTTAAAGGTACTTTCCAATATCCTTTCAGTCAGTCAAGTTTGGTAATAAATTGTGCTTGTCCCGCCTTTTCAACAGAGTCTTTCAAACAAGGAATAGGATCCCAACCTGACTTTGTAACTGCGTTGACCTTTCTATAGTCCACACACAATCGTTGTGAGTCATCCAGTTCTGGAACCATCACAATAGGTGTGCTCCCATCGCTGCAACTCACTTTGATGATATCATTCGTAAGCATGTTGTTGATATCCTTTTTGTACCTGTGCTAACTTTAGTGGATTGAGACTGTATGGATGTTGTATGATGGGAATAGCATTTCCTACATTTACATCATGCATAATTACTTTCATACTTACCAATTTATTCCCACACACAGCTCTGTGTGACTGTCATAACTGTTTTAGGTCATCATGTGTTTCCCCCGGAAGGTAACTCAGTAGTTTATCCCAATTTGTTTAATACTTCCTCATTATTCAACTTGATTTGACAAATTTCAAATGGAGAATTGTCAGGATTTATCTCTCCTCTCTGAGTTACAACGACTAACACTTTCTCCTTTCACTCTCTTTTCTTTGAAAATGTTTTGATTAAAGTTATTCATTTTATTACAATACAAAATGAACAAATCTGCGTAGCCCAGATACATGTTACAAAGCCCAACATTGGAAATAGCCCTCCAAAACCCCAACACCTTAACCTAACCACTCCCCCCTTTTTTGTTATTTTGAAATATTTTTATTGGAATACAGAGTTCATAAAAGGTGCTTGACGTGTATTTACATGTGTATAGTTCTTCTCTCCCCCCCCCCCCCCCAGTTTCCCCTCTTCCCCCTCTGTCGATTGGCCTCACTCCACCCCTCCCCCCTTAGGTGTTCCTTTGGGGTCTTGTTCTATTTTGGTTTATCTGCTTGTGCCCACCCCAGCTGTCTCTAGGTCCCGTAGCTGGCTCTATTGGTCTGCCGGTTAGTATGGACTTTTCTGCCCGGAGGGTGGGTGGAGTTGAGGCCTCTCCCCGTACCAGGAGGTAAGGCCTTGCCCAGCCTCCATTTTGTTCTGAGGTTATTCGCCCCTGCCGGAGGGCCCTGACTTTGTGGCCTTGCGCTTTCCCTTCCATTGTCTATTCCGGCTGTTCCCAGCCGCCCCCCCCCCCCCTTTCCTCTCTCTTTGCTCTCTCCCCCTCCAACCTTCCCTCTCTCTTTCTGTTCCCTCCCCTTGCTCTATTGGCTGTTGGCTTCAAACAGGTCCTGAAACAATCGGTGAATGGCCTCCTCTGACCCTCGGATGGCAAATTTGATTTTTTTTCCAGGTTGAGAAATTCCGACAGGTCGGTCAGCAGCTTTGGGTGGTGCTGCCGATCGGCAGCCGTGCAGGATTCTTCGGCGGGCGATTAGGGAGGCAAAGGCCAGGGCGTAAGCCTTTTCCTCATAAAGAGTTCTGGCTAGTCCGATACCCTGAAGACGGCCACTCTCGGGCACGGCTCCACCCTCATTCCCACAACCTTGGACATCACCTTGGAGAAGGCTGTCCAGAACCCGACAAGTCTGGGGCAGGCCCACAACAGATGGGCGTGGTTAGCCGGGCCTCCCTGGCACCGTTCACATTTGTTCTCCAGCTCCGGGAAGAACCTGTTCCTGTAAATATATGTGAGGATTTCTGTTTGTCTTCGTTTCCTTCTGTTTTATAACTTTAATTTTTCCCCCCTTTTTTTGGCACGGGTATGCAACACGTAATTTAACTTTTTTAAAAAATCTTTTTATTGGCATTTTCAAAATTATATACATTGCTGTTCATTTTCATTTATTGTACAGTCACAAAGGTTCCTTCTTAAGTTTCTTCATGTAATTTAACTTTGGAACTCAAGTGTGAAACATAAAATGTGAAAACCAATCAAAACATTTTTTTTAAATGTCATGACAAAAATAAAAGAAATGGAAATAAAGGGATAGACAAGGAACTAACAGGAAGGACCAATTTCCCTTTCATCAATTTCAGTGGTCCTCGTACCTCATGACCAAAAATCAATTCAAATGGACTAAATTTAGTTGATTCATTAGGTGCATCCCTAATTGCAAATAGTACAAATGTAACTCCTTTATCCCAATCCTCTGGATAATACTGACGTCTCAGCCCTCAACATGGTCTTTAGAGTTTGATGCCACCTTTCTAACACCCCTTGTGATTTTGTATGATACACTGTTGAGTTAAATTGCTTTACTCCTAAGCTATCCATGACCTCCTTGAATAACGTTTGACATAAAATTGGATCCCTGATCTGATGGGATTTCTTTGATAGTCCATATCTAGCAAAACAAATTAGTTAACTCCTCTACAATCCTCTCAGATGTAATGTTTCTCAATGGAATGGCCTCTCAATACTCCCTCAGTATTGACCCTCTGACAGTGCAGCACTCCCTCAGCACTGACCCTCTGACAGTGCGGCACTCCCTCAGTACTGACCCTCTGACAGTGCGGCACTCCCTGTACTGACCCTCTGACAGTGCGGCACTCCCTCAGTATTGACCCTCTGACAGTGCAGCACTCCCTCAGTACTGACCCTCTGACAGTGCGGCGCTCCCTCAGTACTGACCCTCTGACAGTGCGGCACTCCCTCAGTACTGACCCTCTGACAGTGCGGCACTCACTCAGTACTGACCCTCTGACAGTGCGGCACTCCCTCAGTACTGACCCTCTGACAGTGCGGCACTCACTCAGTACTGACCCTCTGACAGTGCGGCACTCCCTCAGCACTGACCCTCTGACAGTGCAGCACTCCCTCAGTACTGACCCTCTGACAGTGCGGCGCTCCCTCAGTACTGACCCTCTGACAGTGCAGCACTCCCTCAGTACTGACCCTCTGACAGTGCAGCGCTCCCTCTGTACTGACCCTCTGACAGTGCGGCACTCCCTCAGTACTGACCCTCTGACAGTCCGGCACTCCCTCAGTACTGACCCTCTGACAGTGCAGCAAGCCCTCAGTACTGACCCTCTGACAGTGCAGCACTCACTTAGTACTGACCCTCTGACAGTGCAGCACTCCCTCTGTACTGACGCTCAGACAGTGCAGCACTCCCTCAGTACTGACTCTCTGACAGTAAGGCACTCCCTCAGTACTGACCCTCTGACAGTGCAGCACTCCCTCAGTACTGACCCTCTGACAGTGCAGCACTCCCTCAGTACTGACCCTCTGACAGTGCGGCGCTCCCTCAGTACTGACCCTCTGACAGTGCGGCGCTCCCTCAGTACTGACCCTCTGACAGTGCGGCGCTCCCTCAGTACTGACCCTCTGACAGTGCGGCACTCCCTCAGTACTGACCCTCTGGCAGTGCGGCGCTCCCTCAGTACTGACCCTCTGACAGTGCGGCACTCCCTCAGTACTGACCCACTGACAGTGCGGCACTCCCTCAGTACTGACCCTCTGACAGTGCAGCACTCCCTCAGTACTGACCCCCTGACAGTGCGGCACTCCCTCAGTACTGACCCTCTGACAGTGCGGCACTCCCTCAGTACTGACCCACTGACAGTGCGGCACTCCCTCAGTACTGACCCTCTGACAGTGCAGCACTCCCTCAGTACTGACCCCCTGACAGTGCGGCACTCCCTCAGTACTGACCCTCTGACAGTGCGGCACTCCCTCAGCACTGACCCTCTGACAGTGCGGCACTCCCTCAGTACTGACCCTCCGACAGTGCAGCACTCCCTCAGCACTGACCCTCTGACAGTGCGGCACTCCCTCAGTACTGACCCTCTGACAGTGCGGCGCTCCCTCAGTACTGACCCTCTGACAGTGCGGCACTCCCTCAGTACTGACCCTCTGACAGTGCGGCGCTCCCTCAGTACTGACCCTCTGACAGTGCAGCACTCCCTCAGTACTGACCCTCTGACAGTGCGGCACTCCCTCAGTACTGACCCTCTGACAGTGCGGCACTCCCTCAGTACTGACCCTCTGACAGTGCGACGCTCCCTCAGTACTGACCCTCTGACAGTGCGGCACTCCCTCAGTACTGACCCTCTGACAGTACCGCACTCCCTCAGTACTGACCCTCTGACAGTACGGTGCTCCCTCAGTACTGACCCTCTGACAGTGCGGCGCTCACTCAGTACTGACCCTCTGACAGTGCAGCACTCCCTCAGTACTGACCCTCTGACATTGCTGCACTCCCTCAGTACTGACCCTCTGACAGTACGGCGCTCCCTCAGTACTGACCCTCTGACAGTGCGGCACTCCCTCAGTACTGACCCTCTGACAGTGCGGCACTCCCTCAGTACTGACCCTCTGACAGTGCGGCACTCCCTCAGTACTGACCCTCTGACAGTGCGGCACTCCCCCAGTACTGACCCTCTGACAGTGCGGCACTCCCTCAGTACTGACCCTCTGACAGTGCAGCACTCCCTCAGTACTGACCCTCTGACAGTGCGGCACTCCCTCAGTACTGACCCTCTGACAGTGCGGCACTCCCTCAGTACTGACCCTCTGACAGTGCGGCACTCCCTCAGTACTGACCCTCTGACAGTGCGGCACTCCCTCAGTACTGACCCTCTGATAGTGCGGCGCTCCCTCAGTACTGACCCTCTGACAGTGCGGCACTCCCTCAGTACTGACCCTCTGACAGTGCGGCACTCCCTCAGTACTGACCCTCTGACAGTGCGGCACTCCCTCAGCACTGACCCTCTGACAGTGCGGCACACCCTCAGTACTGACAGAATAATTTTAGACAGGCGTGTGTTGCTCAAGACACTGGATTCTGCCTGAAATCCGCATTTTTCTGAGGCCAGAGAGTGAATACTACCCGTGTGCCAAAACTGGCACCGTATCGTACACTGCAGATTGTAGTGACCCAGGAGCTGGTCGCTGCCATGCTCCGCTCATGTCATTGCGCAATCACCAATCACTGATTGGGCATTTCCAGAATTTTGCGACGTTTTACATCAGGAGCAGATTCGTCTTTTGAATGAGAAGTTGGAGTATTGATTGTTTGAATTGACATGTGGAACCTGGTAAATGGGGACGGCCTCGATTGGAAACAGGCCTTTATTTGACAGATTTTAGAAATGATTGGTTCTGATGGTATTGTGAGTTGAGGTGTTAACTGCCCACCACATTGTTCTCCGAGAATGGCACAGCTCTGTGTCCAGGTGTGCAGTGCCTGCAGGAAGAGCAGTTGGATGAGGTTCCTTTCCTGGGAATGGCATGGGGGTGAATGGCCTCTTTCTGCACCGTAACCTTTCTCGGCTTTTATCCCTGTGCTGATTCGCGCAATGTTTCCTGCCTGTTGCACATGTCACTGAGATGAAAGAAGGATCCTTTCCCAAAAGAAAACGTTAATTCCCACTTCCCACCCCCCTCCCCTCGCCTCCACTTTCCCCCCTCGCCTCCACTTCCCCGCCTCCACTCACCCCCCCTCGCCTCCACTTTCCCCCCTCGCCTCCACTTTCCCCCCTCGCCTCCACTTCCTCGCCTCCACTCACCCCCCCTCGCCTCCACTCACCCCCCCTCGCCTCCACTCACCCCCCCCTCGCCTCCACTCACCCCCCCCCTCGCCTCCACTTTCCCCCCTCGCCCCCCCCTCGCCCCCCCCTCGCCCCCCCCTCGCCCCCCCCTCGCCCCCCCCTCGCCCCCCCCTCGCCCCCCCCTCGCCCCCCCCTCGCCCCCCCCTCGCCCCCCCCCCTCGCCCCCCCCTCGCCCCCCCCTCGCCCCCCCCTCGCCCCCCCCTCGCCCCCCCCTCGCCCCCCCCTCGCCCCCCCCTCGCCTCCACTCACCCCCCCCTCACCCCCCCCTCACCCCCCCTCGCCTCCACTCACCCCCCCCTCGCCTCCACTCACCCCCCCCACCCCCTCACCCCCCCTCACCTCCTCACCCCCCCTCACCTCCTCACCCCCCCTCCCCCCCCTCCTCACCCCCCTCACCCCCCCTCACCCCCCCTCGCCTCCACTCACCCCCCCCTCGCCTCCACTCACCCCCCCCTCGCCTCCACTCACCCCCCCCACCCCCTCACCCCCCCTCACCTCCTCACCCCCCCTCACCTCCTCACCCCCCCTCCCCCCCCTCCTCACCCCCCTCACCCCCCCTCACCCCCCCTCGCCTCCACTCACCCCCCCCTCGCCTCCACTCACCCCCCCCACCCCCTCACCCCCCCTCACCTCCTCACCCCCCCTCCCCCCCCTCCTCACCCCCCTCACCCCCCCTCACCCCCCCTCGCCTCCACTCACCCCCCCTCGCCTCCACTCACCCCCCCTCACCCCCCCCTCACCCCCCCTCACCCCCCCCTCACCCCCCCTCACCCCCCCCTCACCCCCCCTCACCCCCCCCTCACCCCCCCTCACCCCCCCCTCACCCCCCCTCGCCTCCACTCACCCCCCCCTCACCCCCCCTCGCCTCCACTCACCCCCCCCTCACCCCCCCCTCACCCCCCCTCGCCTCCACTCACCCCCCCCTCGCCTCCACTCACCCCCCCCACCCCCTCACCCCCCCTCACCTCCTCACCCCCCCTCCCCCCCCTCCTCACCCCCCTCACCCCCCCTCACCCCCCCTCACCCCCCTCACCCCCTCCCCCCCCTCACCCCCTCCCCCACCCCCCCCTCGCCTCCACTCACGCCCCCCTCGCCTCCACTCCCCCCCCTCGCCTCCACTCACCCCCCCTCGCCTCCACTCCCCCCCCCTCGCCTCCACTCCCCCCCCTCGCCTCCACTCACCCCCCCTCGCCTCCACTCCCCCCCCCTCGCCTCCACTCACCCCCCCCCCCTCGCCTCCACTCACCCCCCCCTCGCCTCCACTCACCCCCCCCCTCGCCTCCACTCACCCCCCCCCTCGCCTCCACTCACCCCCCCCTCGCCTCCACTCACACCCCCCCTCGCCTCCACTCACACCCCCCCTCGCCTCCACTCACACCCCCCCCTCGCCTCCACTCACACCCCCCCCTCGCCTCCACTCACACCCCCCCCTCGCCTCCACTCACACCCCCCCCTCGCCTCCACTCACACCCCCCCCTCGCCTCCACTCACACCCCCCCCCTCGCCTCCACTCACACCCCCCTCGCCTCCACTCACCCCCCCTCGCCTCCACTCACCCCCCCCTCACCCCCCCTCGCCTCCACTCACCCCCCCCTCACCCCCCCCTCACCCCCCCTCGCCTCCACTCACCCCCCCCTCGCCTCCACTCACCCCCCCCTCGCCTCCACTCACCCCCCCTCACCTCCTCACCCCCCCCTCCCCCCCCTCCCCCCCTCCTCACCCCCCCTCCCCCCCCCTCACCCCCCCTCACCCCCCCCTCACCCCCCCCTCACCCCCCCCCCTCACCCCCCTCCCCCCCCCCTCCCCCCCTCACCCCCCCCCCTCACCCCCCTCCCCCCCCCCTCCCCCCCTCACCCCCTCACCCCCCTCACCCCCTCCCCCACCCCCCCCTCCCCCCCTCACCCCCTCCCCCCCCTCACCCCCTCCCCCCCTCACCCCCTCCCCCCCCTCACCCCCTCCCCCACCCCCCCTCGCCTCCACTCACGCCCCCCTCGCCTCCACTCCCCCCCCTCGCCTCCACTCCCCCCCTCGCCTCCACTCCCCCCCCTCGCCTCCACTCCCCCCCCTCGCCTCCACTCCCCCCCCCTCGCCTCCACTCACCCCCCCCCTCGCCTCCACTCACCCCCCCCTCGCCTCCACTCACCCCCCCCCTCGCCTCCACTCACCCCCCCCTCGCCTCCACTCACCCCCCCCTCGCCTCCACTCACACCCCCCCCTCGCCTCCACTCACACCCCCCCTCGCCTCCACTCACACCCCCCCCTCGCCTCCACTCACACCCCCCCCTCGCCTCCACTCACACCCCCCCCCTCGCCTCCACTCACACCCCCCCCTCGCCTCCACTCACACCCCCCCCCTCGCCTCCACTCACACCCCCCCCTCGCCTCCACTTACGACTGGGTTGATAATCAGCACATTGCGACTGACCTAAACCCCTGGACAATGAAAAGAAAAATGGCCAGGGCTCCTGGTAAATGTCAGCTCATGTTGACATTCTCTGTGGGTGAATGTCTTGACACTTGGATCTTGATCACTTAGACATGATGCCAGAAGGATTGTGTCACAAGGGATCAGCCACTGAGGAAAGGGGAAACGAAAATTCGATAAATTGTGATCCAGTCTTGCGTATCTCACACTGTTCAGGCTGAGGAACAGGGGGCGGGATTCTCCATTGCTCAAAGCCGATATTGGAATCGGCGATCGGGCGGAGAATCCCTTCCGACGCCCAAATCGGGGGCAGTGCCGGTTTGACGCTGGTCTCCACCCCTCTGAAATGGCCTCATCGCACCGCACGCCATTGAAACGGCGTTGGCACGTCATCGAAAAGACCTCCCATGATGCTCCGCCCTCGATGGGCCGAGTTCCCGACCGCACGGTTGACGTGGTCTCAGCCATGCGGGAACCCGGCGTGGCGGCTGCGGGCTGTGTCCAGCGCCGCCACACTCGGCCGGGATCTGTACCACTGGCCGGGGGGGGGGGGGGGGGTCTGGTGGTGGGTGGCCAGGGCTGGCCTGTGTGGACGCATTTGGCGGTTCGGGAGCGCACGGCCGACGCCATGCTGTACAGCACAACCTCTGCAGGTCATTGCCCTGCGCATGCGCGGCGACGGACCTGGCCATTATCCGGTCGTTTTTGGCGCGGGAGCTGGGCATTTCACCCGGCGCCGCTGCTAGCCCCTCACCAGTCCCGGAATCAGTGAGGGTTCGGCGACGATTTTGGGGTCGTAAAACACCCGCAAATTCTGTTTCAGCCAGCACATAGCTGCTGGAATGGAGAATCCTGCCCAGGGTTTCTCACACAAGCAGCCAAAGACTGGGTACCAATTGGAAACAACCTCATTCCCAACACATTTCTCTTTCGAAAACTATAACAGGAAGATAGATCACTTCAACTGGAATATCAGTCCTTTTAGTAAAACTAGCCAAATGCCACCATTACGTTTATAGCTCATCTGTCATTCGTGGCAAGACTTTTTTTCCTCCCCCTGTGAGGCTCATTAGAAAGTTGCCTTTGCCTGTCTGTCAGGGTGTACCGAATAGATCTGAACACAATAGAAGAGATCCTGAAGAGATTTCCTTTCACACTATCGCTCACTCCCGCTCGATTGATATTTAGTGTCACATGTACCGAAGTACAGTGAAAAGTATTTTTCTGTGGCCAGGGGAACGTACACAGTAGACAAAAGAATAATCAATAAGAGAACATTGACAAATGGTACATCGACAAACAGTGATTGGTTACAGTGCGGAACAAGGGGCCAAACAAGAGCAGCATAGGGCGTCGTGAACATTGTTCTTACAGGGAACAGATCAGTCCGAGGGGGAGTCGTTGAGGAGTCTTGTAGCTGTGGGGAAGAAGCTGTTCTTATGCCTGGTTGTGTGAGTCTTCAGACTTCTGTATCTTCTGCCTGATGGAAGGGTCTGGAAGGCAATGCCTGGGTGGGAGGGGTCTCTGATACTGCTGTCTGCCTTTCTGAGGCAGCGGGAGGTGTAGACACAATCAATGTGGGAGTGGCCAGCTTGTGTGATGTGTTGGGCTGAGTTCACCACACTCTGCAGTTTCTTACGATCTTGAGGCGAGCAGTTTGTTATGGGCCAGGATTTAGAGAACCCCAAAGTGTACCATGGAGTTCACCTGACCCACAACTTTTACTAGATTGTGGTATGGGGAGCACATGGCCCACTCTACAGGTGTGGTACAGCAGAAATGGAAAAGTATTTTTAAAAACAAAACAATGTTTATTCTATGAACTCAAGTTAACCTTTTTAAAACATAGAGTGAACATCTTAGCAACCATCAATTCAAATACAACCCCCAAAGAATATAACACTAAGTGATCCTTAATAAACTCCCAAACAACATTCAGAAGACAAAAGACCCTTTTAACACAAAGATCAGGTTTAAATTCACTATTGAGAGCAGTTACCGCGTTGAAATCAGCAAATGGAAATTCATAAGCTTGCAGAGATTCACACACATCCTGCTGTGATTTCAGCTTGTCCAAAACTAAAATGAAACCAAACCCACCCTGCAGCAAAAAGCCTAAAGCGAAAGTAAAAAGCTGACAGACAGACTATCACTGCAGTAATAAACACCATTTCTTAAAGGTACTCTCACTACAGATATTTATATACACACCCATTTATAAACGCCCATTTCCTAAAGGTACCCTCACATGACAAGTTGCCATACCAAGCTGTGATGAAGCCGGATAGGATGCTCTCTGTGGCACATCTATAGAAGTTTGTGAGAGTCGATGCAGACATGTTGAATTTCTTTAGCTTCCTTGGGAAGTAGAGACGTTGTTGGACTAGCGTGACTATTGCATCAACGTGAGTGGACCAGGACAGACTGTCGGTGATGGTGGACCCCCAGGAACGTAAAGCTAATGAATCAAAACTAAAGTTTCACAAAGTTATGAAATTAAGATTGTTACGGCAGACAAACACTGAGGGGGTGGAAAGGGGTAAACAAAAATTCTGATGAAGGTTGAAAGGTGAGTCTTTGCTCCAGATGGTGGTTCGTTAGCACACTTTCTTCACAACAAGTTTGAAGACTCGAGTCTTTAGTTATCAGCAGGTAATGGTCTTCTTTGTAGAGTCATTCATTCAGGGTCCCAGGAGTTTAGAAAAATTACAGTACTCACAGGCAGCGGGCTTTCTGGGGACACCATCTGTGGAGTTCTCCATCGGCGTGGGGTGGCCACAATTGGGATCCCCATTGGCCGGCTGCAGGAGCGGAGAATCCCACCACTGC
The DNA here is from genome assembly GCF_047496885.1 of Scyliorhinus torazame. Lineage (NCBI taxonomy): Eukaryota > Metazoa > Chordata > Chondrichthyes > Carcharhiniformes > Scyliorhinidae > Scyliorhinus > Scyliorhinus torazame. Next base: position 5,898,102 of record NC_092730.1, on the reverse strand, counting down.
CGGTAAGCGCGGCTGACAGAGCGGAGAATCCTGCCCCATATCATTGAATCTACAGTGCAGAAAGAGGTCATTCAGCCCATCGAGTCTGCCCGGCCCTTGGAAAGAGCACCCTACTTAAGCCCACGCCTCCATCTATCCTCGTAACCCAGTAACCCCACCTAATCTTTTAGTTTCTCATCAAACTGGGCCTTCAGCGCAAGGTTTACATTCAGTCCTCTATCTTTCTGGAGAGACATTTTATTTCACATCAAGCCGTGATTTCAGCTCGTGACTTTAGGCCTCTGGAGTCTCAAGAGAACAACACCCACCCAGACTTGCTGGAGAGAGAGTCAGCCCAGTGACAGTGGCCTCCTGGAGAGAGAACTCATTGGATCTTTTTGGAGAGAGTTGGTTAGACCCCTTCATCAGGCCGCCCAAATCAAAACTGGAACCTCGGCACTCTGAAAAACCTCCCAGTAGAATAATATCCAATCACCACCTGTCACTGAGCAGAGCACAGCCGTTTGGGCCAATTCACTGGGCACCAGCCAAATCAATCAAACCGAGTCATCACTGACATTGGTCAGTCTGCAATCACCAATTCAAACCAGCGCAGCCTTCCGGATTCTTCTGTTTGAATTAAAGGTACAGGCTTCTTATCGACTGTTCGTCTTAAAGTGGCAGGCCCATTAATCATCCATCGGTCAAAAATGCAACAGCAACATAAAAGAGAGGGGAAATAATGGAATAAACAGGAAGGACCCATACAAAATTCTTTTTAAACACAGCCTTTCATAGTTGAGAAATCAATTCAATGTTCTGTTTTGCCAAGCTCTGGAAATGTCAATAAACACCTCTCTGGATACAGAGACCACTCGCCGTCTGGTTTTGGATCAAATTATTCTTTTGTAAAATGCCTTCTTTCTCAGGAGAGTGACCTATTGCCTAATTTCCCTGAGGAGGTCATGGGAATGAGCTGCCTTCTTCACTGGCACGTAGCATTCAGCACAAAATAAATGAATTAATGGCACAAATTGAGGTTAATGGGTATGAACTTATAGCCATTATAGAGACTTGGTTACAAAGAGATGGGTCCTTGCAGACTTTCTCCACCGTGAGCTTGGGAATCACAGTCCTGATTTTGCAGCCTGTGCCTCACAATTTTCCCAGAGAGACAGAGTCCCTGTTTCATCAGACTTTTCTCTCAGTCCGTGGCCAGGCTTCAGGTTCTGTTTTCAGAAATCCAACAGCAACAGGCTTATTGGAGAGAGAGTTAGCTGGATCCTTTTTGAAGAGCCTTAGGAGCAGTTTTCTGGAGAGGATCTAGCTGGATCTTTCCCCTCCGCTGCCAGATCCTAAAGTGAAATTAAAGTCAAGGTCGATCGCCTCTGATCCCAACTTCGAGGATAAGTTCGGACTTGTCCTTGTTCCATCAGGCTTGGCAGTTCAAGCTGCTGTTTCGCTTAGATTGTCCAATTCTGTGTCTGGCCTATCTTTTTAGGATGTTGGCCTTTTTGTCAAACTTGGATTTTTGAAAAGGTACCACACAAAAGGTTACTTAATGAGGTATGAGCCCATGGGAGCGAAGGAGCTCGTGAGGGAGGAAGAACAATGAATTGTGAGGATGAGGGACATTGACAAGTTGGCCAAATGGGCAGACACTAGTGATCTCTATATGTGCATGTACACAAGGGGTTAATGTGTAATCACTTCCGGTTGCGGCTATGCCTAGGTAGGTCGCACGTTCGGCAGCTCCCGCCGGGAACGGACTTTTGGGCTCTTCAGAGGGGCCACAACGGCAATTGTTCGACAGGTCCCAGTGTGGGAAGGTGACAGCAAGGTTCCCCCGACACTATATGGATTGGACCAGGAGTGGAGCGGTTAAAAAAAGTGATCCTGGTGCAGCGGAAAGTGCGAGGGAGGAAAAGCAAGATGGCGGCGGGTGGAGATCAAGCAGCATGGGCGCAGTGGTCGCAGGAGCAGCAGGAGTTCCTTAAACGCTGCTTTGCGGAGCTGAAGACAGAAATGCTGACGCCAATGAAGGCGGCGATTGAGAAGCTTGTGGAAACCCAGAAGGCCCAAGGGGCGGCAATCCGGGAGGTGCGGCAAAAAGCCTCGGAGAACAAGGACGAGATCTTGGGCCTGGCGGTGAAGGTGGAGGCGCATGAGGCGCTGCACAAGAGGTGGGCGTAAAAATTCGAGGACCTGGAGAATAGGTCAAGGAGGACGAATCTTCGGATTCTGGGTCTCCCTGAAGGAGTGGAGGGGCCCGATGCCGGCGCATATATGAGCACGATGCTCAATTCGCTGATGGCGCGGGAGCTTTCCCGAGGCCCCTGGAGCTGGATGGGGCTCATCGGGTCCTGGCAAGGAGACCCAAAGCCAACGAGCCGCCAAGGGCTGTAGTGGCGAGGTTCCACCGCTTTATGGACAGAGAGTGTGTCCTGAGATGGGCCAAAAAAGAACGGAGCAGCAGGTGGGAGAACACGGAGATCCGAATTTACCAGGACTGGAGTGCGGAGGTGGCTAAGAAGAGGGCTGGTTTCAACCGGGCTAAGGCGGTGCTCCATCGGAAGGTGGGTGAAGTTCGGGATGCTGCAGCCAGCGCGATTGTGGGTCACGTTCCAAGATCGGCACCACTATTTTGAAAAGCCTGATGAGGCATGGAACTTTATCCAGTCTGAAAAGTTGGACTCAAATTGAGGGTTTGTCGTGGGGGGATGTTTACTGTGTTTACTGTGTTTGGGGAATGTTCTTTTTGTTTTGGTGCTGGGTGGGGATGGGTGAATGGATTTGATGTGGGGGCTGTGGGACATTGTGGGTGTCGGTGTTGGCGGGGCAGCGCCCCGCGGAGGAAGAGGGGGGTGGAGGCCCGAGGATGGGGAGTTGGGGTAAGGCCGCAAAAAGGAGCTGCGCCAGAGGGGGTGGGGCCGGCTCAGACAGAAAGCACGGGCTTTTTCCCGCGTTAGGGAAGGATGGGGGGCGGGGCCGGGGGGGGGGGGGGGGGGGAAGGGCAGTGCTGGAGAGGAGCGCACACTGACTGCCAAGGGGTGGGGGGATTCTCACACTGGGGGGTCGATGGAATGGCGGGAGAGGCCGGGGTTAGCAGGAGTCAGCTGACTTACGGGAGTGCCATGGGGGGAGCAAAATGGCTAGATGAGGATCTAGCAGGGGGGGAACTGGGTTGCTGCTGCATTGGCCAAAGGGGAGCTGGAAGTAGAAGAGGTAGTCGGGGCAGGGGTCCGCCGCCTGGGGGACTGGAGTGTGCAGGAGGCGCGGGCACGTGGCTGGCCTAGAAAAGGAGATGGCTAGTTGGCGGGGCGGGGGGGGGGGGGGGGGGGGGGGAGTAGCCCCCTGATCTGGCTGATAACTTGGAATGTGAGGGATCTGAACGGGCCGGTCAAGAGGGCCCATGTGTTCGCGCACTTAAAGGGACTGAAGGCAGACGTGGTTATGCTCCAGGAGACACATCTGAAGGTAGCAGATCAGGTTAGGCTGAGAAAGGATGGGTAGGACAGGTCTTTCATTCAGGGCTGGATGCGAAGGGGTGGCAATACTGGTGGGGAAGCGGGTGTCATTCGAGGCACTGAGTACTGTAGTGGATAATGGAGGTCAATATGTGATGGTGAGCGGTAGGTTGCAGGGGACGTGGGTGGTACTGGTGAACGTAAATGCCCCGAATTGGGATGATGCCCGATTTATGAAACTCATGCTGGGTCGGATTCCGGATCTGGAGGTAGGAAGCTTGATAATGGGGGGGGGGGGAAGGGGGACTTCAACACAGTGCTGGACCCAGCACTGGACCGTTCTAGGTCCAGGACGGGTAAGAGGCCAGCTGCGGCCAAGGTGCTCAGGGGGTTTATGGACCAGAGGGAGTGGATCCATGGAGGTTTGCCAGGCCGCAAGCCAGGGAATTTCCTTATTTTCCCACATCCATAGAGCCTACTCCCGGATAGATTTTTTGATTTTGAGTAGGGTGCTAATCCCGAAAATGGAAGGAATGGAATATTCGGCCATATCCATCTCGGACCACGCCCCGCTTGGGTGGAGCTGGAGTTGGGGGAGGAGAGGGACCAGCGCCCGCTGTGGCGCCTCGATGTGGGACTGTTTGGCGGATGAGGGGGTGTGCGGCTGGGTGCGGGGGTGTATTGAAAGATACTTGGAGGCCAACGACATCGGGGAGGTGCAGGTTGGGGGTAGTCTGGGAGGCGGTGGTCAGGGGAAAGCTAATCTCCATTAGGACCCACAGGAAGAAGAGAGAGAGGAGGGAGAGGTTGGTGGGGGAGATTTTAAGGGTGGACAGGAGTTATGCAGAGGCCCCCGAGGAGGGGCTACTTAGGGAGCGACGGAACCTCCTGACGGAATTCGACCTGGTGACCACGGGGAAAGCAGAGGCACAGTGGAGGAAAGTGCAAGGGCGGCATATGAGTATAGGGAGAAGACGAGTCGGATGCTGGCACACAGCTTCCATAAGAGGGAGGCAGCGAGGGAGATTGGTGGAGTTAAGGATAGAGGGGGGGAATACGGTGCGGAGTGCGGTGAGAATAAACAAGGTATTTAGGGGACTTCTATGGGGATCTGTACAGGTCTGAGCCCCCAGCGGGGGAGGAGGGGATGCGACGATTCCTAGGTCAGCTGAGGTTCCCGAGGGTGGAGGAGGAGCAGGTGGCTGGTTTGGGGGTGCCGATTGGGCTGGAGGAGCTGGTTAAAGGATTGGGGAACATTCAGGCGGGGAAGGCCCCGGGGCCGGATGGGTTCCTGGTTGAATTTTACGGGAAATACGTGGACCTGGTGGGCCCGTTGCTAGTGAGGACTTTTAATAAGGCGAGGGAGGAGGGGACCTTGCCCCCGACAATGTCCAGGGTGCTGATTTCTTTGATCTTGAAGCGGGACAAGGATCCATTGCAATGTGGGTCGTATAGACCGATCTCGCTCCTCAATGTTGACGCTAAGTTGCTGGCGAAGGTGCTAGCTACGAGAATTGAGGACTGTGTCCCAGGGGTGATTCATGAGGACCAGACAGGATTTGTGAAGGGTAGGCAGCTAAATACAAATGTGCGGAGGCTCCTCAATGTGATTATGATGCCCTCGGTGGAGGGGGAAGCGGAGGTAGTGGCAGCTATGGACACGGAGAAGGCCTTTGATCGGGTGGAGTGGGAGTATCTTTGGGAAGTGTTGCGGAGGTTTGGGTTCGGGGAGGGGTTCATCAGTTGGGTCAGGCTGCTATATAGAACCCCGGTGGCGAGTGTGGCTACGAACCGGCGGGAGGTCGGAGTACTTTCGGCTGTACCGGGGGGACGAGGGCAGGGGTGCCCCTTATCCCCCTTGTTGTTTGCATTGGCAATTGAGCCACTGGCCATGGCACTGAGGGAGTTCAGGAAATGGAGGGGGATTGGTCCGGGGGGTAGAGGAACACCGGGTGTCGCTGTATGCCGATGACCTGCTGTTGTATGTTGCAGATCCAGTGGAGGGGATGGCGGAGGTCATGCGGATCCTTAGGGAGTTTGGGGACTTTTCGGGGTATAAACTCAACGTAGGGAAGAGTGAGCTCTTTGTGCTGCATTCAGGGGACCAGGGAAGGGGGATAGACGAGCTACCGCTGAAGAGGGCGGAAAGGAGCTTTCGGCACCTGGGGATCCAGGTAGGAGCTGGGGGGCCCTGCACAAGGTCAATTTGACGCGGTTGGTGGAGCAGATGGAGGAGGATTTTAAAAGATGGGATATGCTGCCACTCACCAGCGGGTAGGGTGCAGTCGGTTTAAAATGACGGTCATTCCGAGGTTTCGCTTTGTGTTCCAGTGCCTTCCCATTTTGATCCCCAAGGCCTTTTTCAAACGGGTAAGCAGGAGCATCATGGGATTTGTGTGGGCGAATAAGACCCCGAGGGTGAAGCGAGTGTTTCTGGAGCGTAGCAGGGACAGGGGGGGGGCTGGCGCTGCCGAATTTGTGTGGCTATTATTGGGCAGCCAATGTGGCGATGATCCGTGCGTGGGTAATGGAGGGAGAGGGGGCGGCGTGGAAGAGGCTAGAGATGGCGTCCTGTGGTGGGCACGAGCCTGAGGGCGCTGGTGACAGCACCGCTGCCGCTCTCGCCGACAAGGTACACCACGAGTCCGGTGGTGGCGGCGACGCTGAAGATCTGGGGGCAGTGGAGGCGACACAGGGGCGAGGTGGAGCCTCGGAAGGTCCCCGATTAGGGAGAACCATCGGTTCGTCCCGGGAAAGATGGATGGGGGGGTTTCGGAGCTGGCATCGGGCAGGGATTATAAGAATGGGGGACCTATTCATCGATGGGACGTTTGCGAGCCTAGGGGCACTGGAGGAGAAGTTTGGGCTACCCCCGGGAAACGCTTTCAGGTATATGCAAGTGAGGGCGTTTGTGAGGCGGCAGGTGAGGAATTCCCGCTACTTCCGACACATGGGATTCAGGACAGGGTGATTTCGGGTGTATGGGTTGGAGAAGGCAAGGTTTCGGCGATTTACCAGGAGCTGCAGGAAGAGGAGGCGGCCTCGGTAGAGGAGTTAAAGGGCAAGTGGGAGGAGGAGCTTGGGGAGGAGATTGATGAGGGTCTGTGGGCTGATGCTCTGAGTAGGGTTAATTCTTCCTCCTCTTGCGCCAGGCTCAGCCGAATACAGTTTAAAGTTGTTCACAGAGCACATATGACAGGGGCGAGGTTGAGTAGGTTCTTTGGGATGGAGGACAGATGTGGGAGGTGCTCGGGGGAGCCCGGCAAATCACGTCCACATGTTCTGGTCGTGCCTGGCACTGGATGGGTTCTGGAGGGGTTTTGCGAGGACTATGTCCAAGGTGGTGAACACCCGGGGTAAGCCGAGCTGGGGATTAGCACTATTTGGGGGTATCAGACGAGCCGGGAGTGCAGGAGGCGAAGAGGGCCGGTATTCTGGCCTTTGCGTCCCCGGTAGCCCGGCGGAGGATTTTGTTACTGTGGAAGGAGGCAAAGCCCCCTAGTGTGGAAGCTTGGATCAATGACATGGCAGGGTTCATCAAGCTGGAGAGGATGAAGTTTGCCTTGCGAGGGTCTGTGCAAGGGTTCCTCAGGCGGTGGCAACCATTCCTAGACCATCTCGCGGAGCGTTAGGAGGAGGTCAGCAGCAGCAGCAGCCCAGGGGCGGGGGGGGGGGGGGGGGTTCTTTTGGGGTGGGAGTGGAGAGAATGTGGGACTCGCTCCCACAGGGGAATGGGGAGAATGTGGGACTCGCTCCCACAGGGTGTGGGGAGAATGTGGGATTTGCTCCCACAGGGAGTGGGGAGAATGTGGGATCCGCTCTCACGGGGAGTGGGGAGAATGTGGGACTCGCTCCAACGGGGAGTGGGGGGGGAATGTGGGACTCGCTCCCACAGGGAGTGGGGAGAATGTGGGATCCGCTCTCACGGGGAGTGGGGAGAATGTGGGATTCGCTCCAACGGGGAGTGGGGGGGGGAATGTGGGACTCGCTCCCACAGGGAGTGGGGAGAATATGGGACTCGCTCCCACAGGGAGTGGGGGAGAATGTGGGACTCGCTCTCACGGGGAGTGGGGAGAATGTGGGACTCGCTCCCCACGGGGAATGGGGAGAATGTGGGACTCGCTCCCACGGGGAGTGGGGGAGAATGTGGGACTCGCTCCCCACGGGGAATGGGGAGAATGTGGGACTCGCTCCCACGGGGAGTGGGGAGAATGTGGGACTCGCTCCCCACGGGGAGTGGGGGGAATGTGGGACTCACTCCCACGGGGAGTGGGGGGGAATGTGGGACTCGCTCCCACAGGGAGTGGGGAGAATGTGGAACTCGCTCCCACAGGGAGTGGGGAGAATGTGGGGACTCACTCCCACGGGGAGTGGGGGGAATGTGGGACTCACTCCCACAGGGAGTGGGGAGAATGTGGGACGCGCTTCCACGGGGAGTGGGGGGAATGTGGGACTCGCTCCCACAGGGGAGTGGGGAGAATGTGGGACTCGCTCCCACGGGGAGTGGGGGGAGAATGTGGGACTCGCTCCCACAGGGAGTGGGGAGAATGTGGGACTCGCTCCCACGGGGAGTGGGGGAGAATGTGGGACTCGCTCCCACAGGGAGTGGGGAGAATGTGGGACTCGCTCCGACAGGGAGTGGGGAGAAGTGGGGACTCGCTCCCACGGGGAGTGGGGGAAATGTGGGACTCACTCCCACAGGGAGTGGGGAGAATGTGGGACTCGCTCCCACGGGGAGTGGGGAGAATGTGGGACTCACTCCCACAGGGAGTGGGGAGAATGTGGGACTCGCTCCCACGGGGAGTGGGGAGAATGTGGGGACTCACTCCCATGAGTGGTTACGGTGAATATTGGAGATACATTAATAGGGAACAAGCTCCTTGTGACAAACCCATCTGATGAATTGCAGCATTGGAGCTACCACGGCGACAGTGGTCTTTTCAGGACAAGCCAGGGCCGTGGTGCAGCTAATCCACACCACTGAGGCCTGAGTTCCCGAGCAGGGATACAAAATGCTGCAGAATCATTATTGGGAAGTGCCCCTCTGCAGACCGATCACCTTCGACCCAGCAAGGAGGGAGCTATCGCCTGACTTCCGAGATCTGCATTTTCTGGAGAGGAAATACATACGAGGGGAATCTGGATCCACACAAGGGAGAAAGGAAGGATATGCCAATCGAGTGAGGGGGTAGGAGAAGGTTTGTGTGGACGAATGGCGTTTATGTGCTGCATGCTCGATGTGGGAACATCATGTTCCATCACTGAATCACATCTCGCTCAATTACTGAAAACAATTGACAGTGGAGGTTACAGAGCAACCAGAATGTGACGAGATCGTGGTGTAAGTGTCCTAATCTGCGTGGCATGCTGTACACCAACAAACAACAGGGATTGGAATGGGAGAGGTAAAGAAACAAACTAGCCACGAGGTAATTGACGAGTGGGACCGACTAATGGAGCTGAATGGTCTCCTGGTTATGGAATAAGTGAAGCTGAATACCAAAGCAGATGAGTAACCCAGCCCCTGGTGCCGGGAATTTTAAATACAGGCCAACGTTCAAACCAGATTTTAAATTCAGACTTTATTTTAAAGAAAAAAATACATTTTCTGTACAGTTCAGAACTGTTTACAATCATCTAGTCTGCGAGTAAGGTGCTTTGGTCCTCGTGACAATATTCGGCTCCAACTATTTAATTTCCATAAAAGTTCATTTCTTGCCAAGAACACAACATTGAAAAAAGACTAACAAAGGCCTTCACTTTGAAAAGTGAAATCCAGCAATTTATCAGACAGACAGAGGAGCAGCCATTGACTGCTGGAATGTGAATACGCGGACACGCCGCTGATCTGCATGGTGGATCCGAGGGGGTCAGGCCACTCTCGCCCCAGCTGTTGGGTGGCGGAAGATTAGCTAACCTATCCACTTGCCCACAGTTACTTCACAGACGACTTGAAAATGAGAACGACTGCAAGGACAAAATCTGCTAAAGATTGCTTTCTCCCCATCTCATTGACTTAACAAATACAGAGTCGATTACTTGGCTTCTCACCAGACCTCCTCCATGCACCTGACAGCTTAGCAGGGCCCACGTCGCAACCACAACTGACAAGTTGGGGAGAGAGAGAAATGAACCTTTGCGTCCCATCTCACTCTGCTGCTTAACCTTCTCTCACAGGATCGCCACCCTAACTGAAAAGATGCCAAACCCATTCACCACAACAGTCTTTATATATTAACCTCGATCTTGCACACAATCAAACCGTTTCACATCGTTTAATAATTCCACTGACTCGGTCCGAGTCTCATTCAAATCCTGTTGACATCCCACTGCTGCAAATAAATGTAAAACTCTGCTTACACCAGAGAGAGAGCAACGGTCTCCCCCCATTTACTAGAGGGTGTCCGGCAATTCCAGAATCCAACATCCACCATCCTGCCTTTCCTATTCAAAACATTGTCTAACTAAATCCAGTATCAACGTCATTTCCCCCGCCCCTTTCACTGAATGGGGCACAGTGAAAATGGAAAGAAGAGGAAGCTGAGAAACACGTGCAGAGTATTTACAGAACCTCACAAAGGTCCTCGTCGAGGATCACCTCATCTCAACTCGTACCTGCACAACCAGTGAATCTCTCAGCCCGAGCACCTTGGATTTTCAGACAGGATAGAGGCGGGGGGCAGAGAGAGAGAGAGAGAGAGAGAGAATCTGCCCGTTAAACCCGTCAAGCGTTGCTGCTTGAAGGGAGGTCCAACGAGGAAACGGAGGCGGAGGAGATGGAAGTGCTGCGTTCAAGGCTGCTGTTCGTCACTCGCCACTGCATCACCGTCGTGTCCTTACCCCCCGTCGAAATCAGGTGGGTGTCATTGTGCGTGAACCGGACATTAGTCACATGGCTGCCATGGCCGCAGTACACATGGCTGGGCGCCTACAAGCAAAGGGGAATGGAGAGGGTCACAGTTAGCACGTAGTGGGGCATTTTCTAGGTAACAAGTTCATCACTGATATTTACAGATCGTCATTGTGAGTACAGTGAACAAGAATCATATTATTTGCACAGATGTGTTGTTGGGAGAGATTAGTTAGACGGAAGCTGGGAGAGAAATACATTGGGGATGCTTTAATCCTGCCTTATTGAGGTTAGTGGACTAGTCAAGATTGTAACAATCTCCTGAAGGAATTCATGGCGAGGGCATATTTGGAACCTGTGTACACACGGATATATCACCAAGGGTGCATTTCACTAAGGGTTGTATTGCATCATCCCCTCAACTTGTTTTAATAAGAGCATAATGGACTTCCGGGTGCGGCAATGACCAGCTGAGTCACACGTTTCGGCACCTCCCTTTGGAACGGACTTTTGGGCTCTTGATAGGAGCCCCAACGGCAATTTAAACGGCCAAAATCACTGTGCGGTAAACTAGAAGGGAATCCCCCCGGATACACATGGAAAAAGGTGAGGATAGCGGCCGGATTGCAGTGGATCCTTTGGAGCAGCGGCAAGGAAGGGAAGCTCGAAGCAAGATGGCGTCGGAAGGTGGCTGTTTGTTATGGGGCCCGGAGCAACAAGAGTTCCTGCGGCACTGTGTGGAAGAGCTGAAGAAGGAGTTGAAGAAGGAGGTGTTGGCCCCGATATTACAGGCAATTGAAGGGCTAAAGGAGGAGCAGAGGACCCAGGAGCTGGAGCTTCGGGTCGTGAAGGCAAAGGCTGCTGAAAATGAAGATGAAATACAGGGCCTGGTGGTGAAGACAGAGACGCACGAGGCACAGCACAAAAGGTGTGTGGAGAGGTTGGAAGCACTGGAGAATAATTCGAGGAAGAATTTAAGAGTCCTGGGTCTTCCCGAAGGCGCAGAGGGGGCGGACGTCGGGGCATATGTGAGCACGATGCTTCACTCGCTAATGGGATCCTTTGGAGGTGGAGGGAGCCTATCGAGTTCTGGCGCGAAGACCAAAGGCTGGAGAAATACCTCGAGCTATAGTGGTGAGGTTTCTCCGCTACAACGACAGAGAGACGGTCCTCAGATGGGCGAAGAAAACTCGGAGCTGTAGGTGGGAGAACGCGGTGATCCGCGTATACCAGGATTGGAGTGCGGAGGTGGCGAGAAGGAGGGCAAGTTTCAATCGGGCCAAGGCGGTGCTTCACAAAAAGAAGGTTCAATTTGGAATGTTGCAACCGGCGAGACTGTGGGTCACACACCAAGGGAAGCACCACTACTTTGAGACGGCAGAAGAGGCGTGGACATTCATTGTGGACGAGAAGCTGGAATAGTCTGGCGAGAGAAAGCGCTTCTGGGATAAAGTGGTGGGGTGATTATGTGGGGCGAGGAAGGGGAAGGGGGGGGGGGGGGGGGATGATTTTTCAATGTGTTAATTTTTCAATCCTGTAACTTTTCTCTCTTCCCCTCGTTGGGGGGGGGGGGGGGGGGGGGGGGGGAAGAGTATGAGGAACTGTGGGGGCCGGTGGGAAGGAAAGGGGAAGGAGAAGGGAAATGCGCCATTAGGGGCGGGGCCGAGTGGGAAACGCGGGCTTTGCTCCCGCGCTATGGTAATTGTGACGGGAACAGGGACGCAGGAAGGAGGGGGCCTCGCACAGTGAGGGGCCGAGGGTAAAGGGGGAAGCCGAGGTCAGCCAGAGTTCGCTGACTTCTGGGAGCAACATGGGGGGTGCAACTACGCTAGAGGGGGATCTAGCGGAGGGGGGGGGGGGGGAAAGAGTTAACTGGGTTGCTGCTGCTAAGGAGAAGGGGGAGCTGTTATGGGATGGGGTGGTCGAGATGGGGGGGCACCGTCGGTGGGATATACAGGTACGTGGGAACCGGGTGAGGAGCTGGGTTAAAAAAGGGGATGGCTAGTCGACAAGGGGGGGGGGGGGGGTAAAGAGCCCCCCAACCCGGCTGATCATGTGGAACGTGAGAGGGCTGAACGGGCCGATTAAAAGGGCACGGGTACTCGCACACCTAAAGAAATTAAAGGCAGATGTGGTTATGTTGCAGGAGACGCACCTGAAACTGATAGACCAGGTCAGACTACGTAAAGGATGGGTGGGGCAGGTGTTTCATTCGGGTTTAGATGCAAAGAATAGGGGGGTGGCTATCTTAGTGGGGAAACGGGTACTGTTTGAGGCAAAGACCATAGTGGCGGATAGTGGGGGTAGATATGTGATGGTGAGTGGCAGATTGCAAGGGGAGGCGGTGGTTCTGGTGAACGTATACGCCCCGAACTGGGATGATGCAAACTTTATGAGGCGTATGTTGGGGCGTATCCCGGACCTGGAGGCGAGAAAGTTGGTAATGGGGGGGGGAGAGACTTCAATACAGTGCTTGATCCAGGGCTGGACCGGTTGAGGTCCAGGACCGGGAGGAGGCCGGCAGCGGCCAGGGTGCTCAAGGACTTCATGGAGCAGATGGGAGGAGTAGACCCCTGGAGATTTATTAGGCCTAGGAGTAAGGAGTTCTCATTTTTCTCCCATGTTCACAAGGTATATTCACGGATAGGCCTTTTGTCTTGGGAAGGGCACTGATTCCAAAGGTGACAGGGACGGAGTATACGGCCATAGCCATTTCGGACCACGCTCCACATTGGGTAGACCTGGAGGTAGGAGAGGAAAAAGAACAGCACCCACTCTGGAGAATGGATATGGGCTTATTGGCGGATGAGGGGATGTATCGAAAGGTACTTGGAGCTTAATGACAACGGAGGGGTTCAGGTGGGAGTGGTCTGGGAGGCATTGAAGGCGGCGGTCAGAGGGGAACTGATATCCATAAGGGCACATAAAGGGAAGCAAGAGGGTAAAGAAAGGGAGCGATTGTTGAGAACACTTTTGAGGGTGGACAGGCAATATGCAGAGGCACCGGAGGAGGGACTGTACAGGGAAAGACAAAGGTTACATGGAGTTTGACCTGCTGACCACGGGTAAGGCAGAGGCACAGTGGAGGAGGGCACAGGGTGTACAGTATGAGTATGGAGAGAAGGCGAGTCGGCTACTGGCCCACCAATTGAGGAAGAGGGGAGCGGCGAGGGAGATAGGTGGGGTGAGAGATGAGGAGGGAGAGATGGAACGGGGAGCGGAGAGAGTGTTCAAGGCATTCTATGAGAGGTTATATAAGGCTCAGCCCCCGGAAGGGAAGGAGGGAATGATGTGTTTCCTGGATAAGCTGGAATTCCCGAAGGTGGAGGAGAAGGAGAGGGCGGGACTGGGAGCACAGATTGAGATGGAGGAGGTGGTAAAGGGAATTGGGAGCATGCAGGCGGGGAAGGCCCCGGGACCGGATGGGTTCCCGGTGGAATTTTATAGGAAATATATGGACCTACTGGCCCCGCTTTTGACGAGAACCTTTAATGAGGCCAGGGAAAGGGGGAAGTTGCCCCCGACTATGTCGGAGGCGACGATATCGCTACTTTTGAAGAAGGACAAAGACCCGCTGCAGTGTGGGTCCTACAGGCCCATTTCCCTTTTGAACGTAGATGCTAAGCTCCTGGCCAAGGTGATGGCGACGAGGATAGAGGACTGTGTCCCGGGGGTGGTCCACGAGGATCAAACTGGGTTCGTTAAGGGGAGACAGCTGAACACGAACATACGGAGGCTGCTAGGGGTGATGATGATGCCCCCACCAGAGGGGGAGGCGGAGATAGTGGTGGCGATGGACTCCGAGAAAGCATTCGACAGAGTGGAGTGGGACTATCTGTGGGAAGTGTTGAGGAGATTTGGTTTTGGAGAAAGGTTTATCGGATGGGTACAGCTGCTATATAGGGCCCCGGTGGCAAGTGTGGTCACGAACAGGCAGAGGTCTGACTACTTCCGTCTTTATAGAGGGACGAGGCAGGGGTGTCCCCTGTCTCCATTACTGTTTGCATTGGCAATTGAGCCCCTGGCCATAGCACTGAGGGGCTCCAGGAAGTGAAGGGGAGTACTCAGGGGAGGAGAAGAACACCGGGTATCATTGTATCCAGATGATTTATTGCTGTATGTTGCAGACCCAGTGGAGGGAATGCCTGAGATAATGCGGACACTCAGGGAGCTTGGGGAATTCTCGGGGTACAAATTGAATATGGGGAAGAGTGAGTTGTTTGTGGTGCATTCGGGGGAGCAGAGCAGGGGAATAGATGATTTACCGCTGAGGAAGGTAACAAGAGATTTCCGGTACTTAGGGATTCAGATAGCCAGGAGTTGGGGAACCTTACATAGGCTTAATCTAACACGATTGGTGGAACAGATGGAGGAGAATTTTAAGAGATGGGACATGGTGCCCCTGTCACTGGTGGGTAGGGTGCAGGCGGTCAAAATGGTAGTCCTCCCGAGATTCCTTTTTGTGTTTCAGTGCCTCCCGGTGATAGTCACGAAGGCTTTTTTCAAGAAAATCGAGAAAAGTGTCATGAGTTGTGTGTGGGCTGGGAAGACCCCGAGAGTGAGGAGGTTTTTTTTTGCAGCGTAGCAGGGATGGGGGGGGGGGGGACTGGCACTTCCGAACTTAAGGGAGTACTATTGGGCCGCCAATGTCTCAATGGTGTGTAAGTGGATGGGAGAAGGGGAGGGAGCAGAGTGGAAGAGATTGGAGATGGCGTCCTGCAAAGGAACCAGCCTACAAGCACTGGCGACGGCGCCTTTGCCGTTCACCCCGAAGAAATACACCACAAGTACAGTGGTGGTGGCAACACTGAAAATTTGTGGGCAGTGGAGACGGCATAGGGGAATGACGGGAGCCTCGGTGCGGTCCCCGATAAGAAATAATCATAGGTTTGTCCCGGGGAGAATAGATGGGGGATTTAGAGCATGGCAGAGAGCTGGGATTGTGCAATTGAGGGATCTGTTCTTAGACGGGACGTTTGCGAGTCTGGGAGCACTGACGGAAAAATATGGGTTGCCCCAAGGGAATGCATTTCGATACATGTAACTGAGGGCTTTTGCGAGGCAACAGGGAAGGAAATTCCCGCAGCTCCCGACGCAGGAGATTCAGGATAGAGTGATCTCAGGGACATGGGTGGGGGATGGTAGGGTGTCAGATATATACAGGGAAATGAGAGACGAGGGGGAGATCATGGTGGATGAGCTGAAGGGAAAATGGGAAGAAGAGCTGGGGGAAGAAATTGAAGAGGGGCTGTGGGCAGATGCCCTACGTAGGGTGAACTCTTCGTCCTCGTGCGCCAGGCTTAGCCTGATACAATTCAAGGTTTTGCACAGGGCGCATATGACCGGAGCAAGGCTCAGTACATTTTTCGGGGTAGAGGATAGGTGTGGAAGATGCTCGAGAAGCCCAGCAAACCACAGCCACATGTTTTGGTCATGCCCGGCACTGCAGGGGTTCTGGGTGGGGGTGGCAAAGGTGCTTTCAAAGGTGGTGGGGGTCCGGGTCGAGCCAAGCTGGGGGTTGGCTATATTTGGGGTTGCAGAAGAGCCGGGAGTGCAGGAGGCGAGAGAGGCTGATGTTTTGGCCTTTGCGTCTCTAGTAGCCTGGCGAAGGATATTGCTTATGTGGAAGGAAGCCAAACCCCCGGGCGTGGAGACCTGGATAAATGACATGGCAGGGTTTATAAAACTAGAACGGATAAAGTTCGCACTAAGGGGTTCGGCGCAAGGGTTCACCAGGCGGTGGCAACCGTTCATTGACTACCTCGCAGAACGATAAAGGAAATGGGAAGGTAGCAGCAGCAACCCGGGGGGGGGGGGGGTGGAGGGCTCGGGTGGGTCCTCAGGGGTGTTTTTGTATAGATATTTGTACTTGGTTATGTATATTGGATTGTTTGATTTTATTATTTGGGAGAGTTATTATTTTTATTATGGCAGTTGCCATTTAGTATATATAATTACTTATTTGTTAAAAACGGTCGCTGTTATTTATATTGTTTTATTGTTATAAAAAGGGAAAAACCTTTGTACTGTTTTGTTTGGCCGAAAAATTTGAATAAAATATATATTTTTAAAAAGAGCATAATGGATGGATTGGTTTATTGTCACGTGTACCGAGGTACAGTGAAAAGTATTGTTCTGCGTGCAGCTCAAACAGATTATTCCGTACATGAAAAACATACGACATACTTAAATACACAGTGTAAATACACAGACACAGGCATCGGGTGAAGCATACAGGAGTGTTGTACTACTCAGTAGAGAAGATGTGGAGAGATCAGGTCGGTCCATCAGAGGGTCGTTTTGGAGTTTGGTAACAGCGGGGAAGAAGCTCTTTTTGAACCCGTTAGTGCGTGTTCTCAGACCTTTGTATCTCCTGGTCGATGGGAGAAGTTATAAGACAGAATAACCCGCTTGGGAGGGGTCTTTGAATATGGAGGTGTAGATGGAGTCAACGGATGGGAAGCGGGTTTGCTTGATGGACTGGGCGGTGTTCACGACTCTGAAATTTCTTGCGGTCCTGGGCCGAGCAGTTGCCGTACCAGGCTGTGATGCAGCCAGATAGGATGCTTTCTATGGTGCATCTGTAAAAGTTAAGAGTCAATGTGGACATGCCAAATTTCCTCAGTTTCCTGAGGATGTATAGGCGCTGTTGTGCTTTCTTGGTCAGCGTCGACGTGGGTGGACCAGGACAGATTTTTGGCAATGTACACAACTAGGAATTTGAAGCTGTCAACCATCTCCACCTGGGCCCCGTTGCTGCATCAACGTGATGTATCAATAAATCCATGATGTGGAGATGCCGGCGTTGGACTGGGGTGGGCACAGTAAGAAGTCTCACAACACCAGGTTCAAGTCCGACAGGTTTGTTTCACCTGAGGAAGGAGCAGTGCTCCGAAAGCTAGTGATTTGAAACAAACCTGTTGTACTTGTATGGGGAGTAGGGGATGGATAATAATGATGGTGTATGACAATATCCTGTATAAATCCAATATTACCTCCCTCCAGAGAATGCTGTCAATGTTGATGTCTCTGTCATAGAGTCATCCGATCACATCTATGTACAACACCTTTCCACATTAACAGGTGATATATAAATGCAAGCACTTGTGGTCGAGTCACATCTCACTCCTCACCTTCCCTATACAACATAAAATGGAGCTGTCCAAACTATGGTTTACTGCAGCCCTGTTATTCCAGTAACCAGGGCAGGGGGCTGCTGCAGGACGGAGCGCCTCCTTGGGACAGTGTTAGGAATAACTGCAGCCCTGTTAATCCAGTAACCAGGGCAGGGGGCTGCTGCAGGACGGAGCGGAGCGCCTCCTAGGGGCAGTGTTAGGAATAACTGCAGCCCTGTTAATCCAGTAACCAGGGCAGGGGGCTGCAGCAGGACGGAGCGCCTCCTTGGGGCAGTGTTAGGAATAACTGCAGCCCTGTTAATCCAGTAACCAGGGCAGGGGGGCTGCAGTAACACGGAGCGGAGCGCCTCCTTGGGGCAGTGTTAGGAACAACTGCAGCCCTGTTAATCCAGTAACCAGGGCAGGGGGCTGCAGGACGGAGCGGAGCGCCTCCTTGGGGCAGTGTTAGGAATAACTGCAGCCCTGTTAATCCAGTAACCAGGGCAGGGGGCTGCTGCAGGACGGAGCGCCTCCTTGGGGCAGTGTTAGGAATAACTGCAGCCCTGTTAATCCAGTAACCAGGGCAGGGGGGCTGCAGTAACACGGAGCGGAGCGCCTCCTTGGGGCAGTGTTAGGAATAACTGCAGCCCTGTTAATCCAGTAACCAGGGCAGGGGGCTGCTGCAGGACGGAGCGCCTCCTTGGGGCAGTGTTAGGAATAACTGCAGCCCTGTTAATCCAGTAACCAGGGCAGGGGGCTGCTGCAGGACGGAGCGCCTCCTTGGGGCAGTGTTAGGAATAACTGCAGCCCTGTTAATCCAGTAACCAGGGCAGGGGGCTGCTGCAGGACGGAGCGGAGCGCCTCCTTGGGGCAGTGTTAGGAACAACTGCAGCCCTGTTAATCCAGTAACCAGGGCAGGGGGCTGCTGCAGGACGGAGCGCCTCCTTGGGGCAGTGTTAGGAATAACTGCAGCCCTGTTAATCCAGTAACCAGGGCAGGGGGCTGCTGCAGGACGGAGCGCCTCCTTGGGGCAGTGTTAGGAACAACTGCAGCCCTGTTAATCCAGTAACCAGGGCAGGGGGGCTGCAGTAACACGGAGCGGAGCGCCTCCTTGGGGCAGTGTTAGGAACAACTGCAGCCCTGTTAATCCAGTAACCAGGGCAGGGGGGCTGTAGTAACACGGAGCGGAGCGCCTCCTTGGGGCAGTGTTAGGAATAACTGCAGCCCTGTTAATCCAGTAACCAGGGCAGGGGGGCTGCTGTAACACGGAGCGGAGCGCCTCCTTGGGGCAGTGTTAAGAATAACTGCAGCCCTGTTAATCCAGTAACCAGGGCAGGGGGCTGCTGCAGGACGGAGCGCCTCCTTGGGGCAGTGTTAGAAATAACTGCAGCCCTGTTAATCCAGTAACCAGGGCAGGGGGCTGCTGCAGGACGGAGCGGAGCGCCTCCTAGGGGCAGTGTTAGGAACAACTGCAGCCCTGTTAATCCAGTAACCAGGGCAGGGGGCTGCAGTAACACGGAGCGGAGCGCCTCCTTGGGGCAGTGTTAGGAATAACTGCAGCCCTGTTAATCCAGTAACCAGGGCAGGGGGCTGCAGCAGGACGGAGCGCCTCCTAGGGGCAGTGTTAGGAATAACTGCAGCCCTGTTAATCCAGTAACCAGGGCAGGGGGCTGCAGTAACACGGAGCGGAGCGCCTCCTTGGGGCAGTGTTAGGAATAACTGCAGCCCTGTTAATCCAGTAACCAGGGCAGGGGGCTGCTGCAGGACGGAGCGCCTCCTTGGGGCAGTGTTAGGAACAACTGCAGCCCTGTTAATCCAGTAACCAGGGCAGGGGGCTGCAGTAACACGGAGCGGAGCGCCTCCTTGGGGCAGTGTTAGGAACAACTGCAGCCCTGTTAATCCAGTAACAAGGGCAGGGGGCTGCAGCAGGACGGAGCGGAGCGCCTCCTTGGGGCAGTGTTAGGAATAACCGCAGCCCTGTTAATCCAGTAACCAGGGCAGGGGGCTGCAGCAGGACGGAGCGGAGCGCCTCCTTGGGGCAGTGTTAGGAATAACTGCAGTCCTGTTAATCCAGTAACCAGGGCAGGGGGCTGCAGCAGGACGGAGCGCCTCCTAGGGGCAGTGTTAGGAATAACTGCAGCCCTGTTAATCCAGTAACCAGGGCAGGGGGGCTGCTGCAGGACGGAGCGGAGCGCCTCTTTGGGGCAGTGTTAGGAATAACTGCAGCCCTGTTAATCCAGTAACCAGGGCAGGGGGGCTGCAGCAGGACGGAGCGGAGCGCCTCCTAGGGGCAGTGTTAGGAATAACTGCAGCCCTGTTAATCCAGTAACCAGGGCAGGGGGCTGCAGCAGGACGGAGCGGAGCGCCTCCTAGGGGCAGTGTTAGGAATAACTGCAGCCCTGTTAATCCAGTAACCAGGGCAGGGGGGCTGCAGCAGGATGGAGCGCCTCCTTGGGGCAGTGTTAGGAATAACTGCAGCCCTGTTAATCCAGTAACCAGGGCAGGGGGGCTGCAGCAGGACAGAGCGCCTCCTAGGGGCAGTGTTAGGAACAACTGCAGCCCTGTTAATCCAGTAACCAGGGCAGGGGGGCTGCAGCAGGACGGAGCGCCTCCTAGGGGCAGTGTTAGGAACAACTGCAGCCCTGTTAATCCAGTAACCAGGGCAGGGGGCTGCTGCAGGACGGAGCGCCTCCTTGGGGCAGTGTTAGGAATAACTGCAGCCCTGTTAATCCAGTAACCAGGGCAGGGGGGCTGCAGTAACACGGAGCGGAGCGCCTCCTAGGGGCAGTGTTAGGAATAACTGCAGCCCTGTTAATCCAGTAACCAGGGCAGGGGGGCTGCAGTAACACGGAGCGGAGCGCCTCCTAGGGGCAGTGTTAGGAACAACTGCAGCCCTGTTAATCCAGTAACCAGGGCAGGGGGCTGCAGCAGGACGGAGCGCCTCCTAGGGGCAGTGTTAGGAATAACTGCAGCCCTGTTAATCCAGTAACCAGGGCAGGGGGCTGCTGCAGGACGGAGCGCCTCCTAGGGGCAGTGTTAGGAATAACTGCAGCCCTGTTAATCCAGTAACCAGGGCAGGGGGCTGCTGCAGGACGGAGCGCCTCCTAGGGGCAGTGTTAGGAATAACTGCAGCCCTGTTAATCCAGTAACCAGGGCAGGGGGCTGCTGCAGGACGGAGCGGAGCGCCTCCTAGGGGCAGTGTTAGGAATAACTGCAGCCCTGTTAATCCAGTAACCAGGGCAGGGGGGCTGCTGCAGGACGGAGCGGAGCGCCTCCTAGGGGCAGTGTTAAGAACAACTGCAGCCCTGTTAATCCAGTAACCAGGGCAGGGGGGCTGCAGCAGGACGGAGCGCCTCCTAGGGGCAGTGTTAGGAACAACTGCAGCCCTGTTAATCCAGTAACCAGGGCAGGGGGGCTGCAGCAGGACGGAGCGCCTCCTAGGGGCAGTGTTAGGAATAACTGCAGCCCTGTTAATCCAGTAACCAGGGCAGGGGGCTGCAGTAACACGGAGCGGAGCGCCTCCTTGGGGCAGTGTTAGGAATAACTGCAGCCCTGTTAATCCAGTAACCAGGGCAGGGGGCTGCTGCAGGACGGAGCGGAGCGCCTCCTAGGGGCAGTGTTAGGAATAACTGCAGCCCTGTTAATCCAGTAACCAGGGCAGGGGGCTGCTGCAGGACGGAGCGGAGCGCCTCCTTGGGGCAGTGTTAGGAATAACTGCAGCCCTGTTAATCCAGTAACCAGGGCAGGGGGCTGCTGCAGGACGGAGCGCCTCCTAGGGGCAGTGTTAGGAATAACTGCAGCCCTGTTATTCCAGTAACCAGGGCAGGGGGGCTGCAGTAACACGGAGCGGAGCGCCTCCTAGGGGCAGTGTTAGGAATAACTGCAGCCCTGTTAATCCAGTAACCAGGGCAGGGGGCTGCTGCAGGACGGAGCGCCTCCTTGGGGCAGTGTTAGGAATAACTGCAGCCCTGTTAATCCAGTAACCAGGGCAGGGGGCTGCTGCAGGACGGAGCGCCTCCTTGGGGCAGTGTTAGGAATAACTGCAGCCCTGTTAATCCAGTAACCAGGGCAGGGGGCTGCAGGACGGAGCGGAGCGCCTCCTTGGGGCAGTGTTAGGAACAACTGCAGCCCTGTTAATCCAGTAACCAGGGCAGGGGGCTGCTGCAGGACGGAGCGGAGCGCCTCCTTGGGGCAGTGTTAGGAATAACTGCAGCCCTGTTAATCCAGTAACCAGGGCAGGGGGCTGCTGCAGGACGGAGCGCCTCCTTGGGGCAGTGTTAGGAACAACTGCAGCCCTGTTAATCCAGTAACCAGGGCAGGGGGCAGTAGTAACACGGAGCGGAGCGCCTCCTTGGGGCAGTGTTAGGAATAACTGCAGCCCTGTTAATCCAGTAACCAGGGCAGGGGGCTGTAGTAACACGGAGCGGAGCGCCTCCTTGGGGCAGTGTTAGGAATAACTGCAGCCCTGTTAATCCAGTAACCAGGGCAGGGGGGCTGCTGTAACACGGAGCGGAGCGCCTCCTTGGGGCAGTGTTAGGAATAACTGCAGCCCTGTTAATCCAGTAACCAGGGCAGGGGGCTGCTGCAGGACGGAGCGGAGCGCCTCCTTGGGGCAGTGTTAGGAACAACTGCAGCCCTGTTAATCCAGTAACCAGGGCAGGGGGCTGTAGTAACACGGAGCGGAGCGCCTCCTTGGGGCAGTGTTAGGAACAACTGCAGCCCTGTTAATCCAGTAACCAGGGCAGGGGGCTGCTGCAGGACGGAGCGGAGCGCCTCCTTGGGGCAGTGTTAGGAATAACTGCAGCCCTGTTAATCCAGTAACCAGGGCAGGGGGCTGCAGCAGGACGGAGCGGAGCGCCTCCTTGGGGCAGTGTTAGGAATAACTGCAGCCCTGTTAATCCAGTAACCAGGGCAGGGGGCTGCAGCAGGACGGAGCGCCTCCTAGGGGCAGTGTTAGGAATAACTGCAGCCCTGTTAATCCAGTAACCAGGGCAGGGGGCTGCAGCAGGACGGAGCGGAGCGCCTCCTAGGGGCAGTGTTAGGAATAACTGCAGCCCTGTTAATCCAGTAACCAGGGCAGGGGGGCTGCAGCAGGATGGAGCGCCTCCTTGGGGCAGTGTTAGGAATAACTGCAGCCCTGTTAATCCAGTAACCAGGGCAGGGGGCTGCAGTAACTCGGAGCGGAGCGCCTCCTAGGGGCAGTGTTAGGAACAACTGCAGCCCTGTTAATCCAGTAACCAGGGCAGGGGGCTGCAGCAGGACGGAGCGCCTCCTAGGGGCAGTGTTAGGAATAACTGCAGCCCTGTTAATCCAGTAACCAGGGCAGGGGGGCTGCAGCAGGACGGAGCGGAGCGCCTCCTTGGGGCAGTGTTAGGAATAACTGCAGCCCTGTTAATCCAGTAACCAGGGCAGGGGGCTGCTGCAGGACGGAGCGCCTCCTTGGGGCAGTGTTAGGAACAACTGCAGCCCTGTTAATCCAGTAACCAGGGCAGGGGGCTGCTGCAGGACGGAGCGCCTCCTAGGGGCAGTGTTAGGAATAACTGCAGCCCTGTTAATCCAGTAACCAGGGCAGGGGGCTGCTGCAGGACGGAGCGCCTCCTAGGGGCAGTGTTAGGAATAACTGCAGCCCTGTTAATCCAGTAACCAGGGCAGGGGGGCTGCTGCAGGACGGAGCGGAGCGCCTCCTAGGGGCAGTGTTAGGAATAACTGCAGCCCTGTTAATCCAGTAACCAGGGCAGGGGGGCTGCAGCAGGACGGAGCGCCTCCTAGGGGCAGTGTTAGGAACAACTGCAGCCCTGTTAATCCAGTAACCAGGGCAGGGGGGCTGCAGCAGGATGGAGCGCCTCCTAGGGGCAGTGTTAGGAATAACTGCAGCGCTGTTAATCCAGTAACCAGGGCAGGGGGGCTGCAGCAGGACGGAGCGCCTCCTAGGGGCAGTGTTAGGAACAACTGCAGCCCTGTTAATCCAGTAACCAGGGCAGGGGGGCTGCAGTAACACGGAGCGGAGCGCCTCCTTGGGGCAGTGTTAGGAACAACTGCAGCCCTGTTAATCCAGTAACCAGGGCAGGGGGCTGCAGGACGGAGCGCCTCCTTGGGGCAGTGTTAGGAATAACTGCAGCCCTGTTATTCCAGTAACCAGGGCAGGGGGCTGCTGCAGGACGGAGCGCCTCCTTGGGGCAGTGTTAGGAATAAGTGCAGCCCTGTTAATCCAGTAACCAGGGCAGGGGGGCTGCAGTAACACGGAGCGGAGCGCCTCCTAGGGGCAGTGTTAGGAATAACTGCAGCCCTGTTAATCCAGTAACCAGGGCAGGGGGCTGCTGCAGGACGGAGCGCCTCCTAGGGGCAGTGTTAGGAATAACTGCAGCCCTGTTAATCCAGTAACCAGGGCAGGGGGCTGCAGCAGGACGGAGCGGAGCGCCTCCTAGGGGCAGTGTTAGGAATAACTGCAGCCCTGTTAATCCAGTAACCAGGGCAGGGGGCTGCTGCAGGACGGAGCGGAGCGCCTCCTAGGGGCAGTGTTAGGAATAACTGCAGCCCTGTTAATCCAGTAACCAGGGCAGGGGGGCTGCAGGACGGAGCGGAGCGCCTCCTAGGGGCAGTGTTAGGAATAACTGCAGCCCTGTTAATCCAGTAACCAGGGCAGGGGGGCTGCAGCAGGACGGAGCGGAGCGCCTCCTTGGGGCAGTGTTAGGAATAACTGCAGCCCTGTTAATCCAGTAACCAGGGCAGGGGGGCTGCAGTAACACGGAGCGGAGCGCCTCCTAGGGGCAGTGTTAGGAATAACTGCAGCCCTGTTAATCCAGTAACCAGGGCAGGGGTCTGCAGCAGGACGGAGCGCCTCCTAGGGGCAGTGTTAGGAATAACTGCAGCCCTGTTAATCCAGTAACCAGGGCAGGGGGGCTGCAGTAACACGGAGCGGAGCGCCTCCTTGGGGCAGTGTTAGGAACAACTGCAGCCCTGTTAATCCAGTAACCAGGGCAGGGGGCTGTAGTAACACGGAGCGGAGCGCCTCCTTGGGGCAGTGTTAGGAATAACTGCAGCCCTGTTAATCCAGTAACCAGGGCAGGGGGGCTGCAGCAGGACGGAGCGCCTCCTTGGGGCAGTGTTAGGAATAACTGCAGCCCTGTTAATCCAGTAACCAGGGCAGGGGGGCTGCAGTAACACGGAGCGGAGCGCCTCCTTGGGGCAGTGTTAGGAACAACTGCAGCCCTGTTAATCCAGTAACCAGGGCAGGGGGCTGCAGCAGGACGGAGCGGCGCGCCTCCTAGGGGCAGTGTTAGGAATAACTGCAGCCCTGTTAATCCAGTAACCAGGGCAGGGGGCTGCTGCAGGACGGAGCGCCTCCTTGGGGCAGTGTTAGGAACAACTGCAGCCCTGTTAATCCAGTAACCAGGGCAGGGGGGCTGCAGCAGGACGGAGCGGAGCGCCTCCTTGGGGCAGTGTTAGGAATAACTGCAGCCCTGTTAATCCAGTAACCAGGGCAGGGGGGCTGCAGTAACACGGAGCGGAGCGCCTCCTTGGGGCAGTGTTAGGAATAACTGCAGCCCTGTTAATCCAGTAACCAGGGCAGGGGGCTGCAGCAGGACGGAGCGGAGCGCCTCCTAGGGGCAGTGTTAGGAATAACTGCAGCCCTGTTAATCCAGTAACCAGGGCAGGGGGCTGCTGCAGGACCGAGCGGAGTGCCTCCTAGGGGCAGTGTTAGGAACAACTGCAGCCCTGTTAATCCAGTAACCAGGGCAGGGGGCTGCTGCAGGACGGAGCGCCTCCTTGGGGCAGTGTTAGGAACAACTGCAGCCCTGTTAATCCAGTAACCAGGGCAGGGGGCTGCTGCAGGACGGAGCGCCTCCTTGGGGCAGTGTTAGGAACAACTGCAGCCCTGTTAATCCAGTAACCAGGGCAGGGGGCTGCTGCAGGACGGAGCGGAGCGCCTCCTAGGGGCAGTGTTAGGAACAACTGCAGCCCTGTTAATCCAGTAACCAGGGCAGGGGGGCTGCAGCAGGACGGAGCGGAGCGCCTCCTTGGGGCAGTGTTAGGAATAACTGCAGCCCTGTTAATCCAGTAACCAGGGCAGGGGGGCTGCAGTAACACGGAGCGGAGCGCCTCCTTGGGGCAGTGTTAGGAATAACTGCAGCCCTGTTAATCCAGTAACCAGGGCAGGGGGCTGCTGCACGACGGAGCGCCTCCTAGGGGCAGTGTTAGGAACAACTGCAGCCCTGTTAATCCAGTAACCAGGGTACCTACTGTAGACCCCCCCCCCCCCCGACCTATCAGGCGTGCGGCTCACCTTGTGCACCTCCTCCCCTTGTCCCCGCAGGAGAAGATACTGATGCACATCAGGTGGAGGCAGGACCCCCCCAGGCGAGACAGCAGTCAGAGGTCTGTTGGATCATAGGACCCAGCTGGGTACCAGTCAGATGTCGAGCCGCTGGACAGAGTTATCCCAGAGTTGGTGCAGTCACTACGATAAGGGCGTGAGATTCCGGAGGGGATATCAGCGACATTCTAGTGAATGCACAGCCCAATGGCTACGGGCACAGGAGATCATGCTGACAATGCGTGACCCTGATACCAACATGGCGACTGCAGCGTAAAGCCTGGAGCCATGGCTCAGTCTCCTACGGCCATGACTGAGGAAATCAACATCATGTCCCAGTCGCTGAGGGTCATGTCCCAGACACAGGTGGACATTGCCGAGGCACTGTGTCCCAGTCGCTGAGGGTCACGTCCCAGTCACAGGTGGACATTGCCGAGGCACTGTGTCCCAGTCGCTGAGGGTCACGTCCCGGACACAGGGGGACATTGCCGAGGCACTGTGTCCCATTCGCTGAGGGACACGTCCCAGACACAGGTGGACATTGCCGAGGCACTGTGTCCCAGTCGCTGAGGGTCACGTCCCAGACACAGGTGGACATTGCCGAGGCACTGTGTCCCAGTCGCTGAGGGTCACGTCCCAGACACAGGTGGACATTGCCGAGGCACTGTGTCCCAGTCGCTGAGGGTCACGTCCCAGACACAGGTGGACATTGCCGAGGCACAGCACAGTATGTCCCAGACACAGGTGGACATAGCCGAGGCACTGTGTCCCAGTCGCTGAGGGTCACGTCCCAGACACAGGTGGACATTGCCGAGGCACTGTGTCCCAGTCGCTGAGGGACACGTCCCAGACACAGGTGGACATTGCCGAGGCACTGTGTCCCAGTCGCTGAGGGTCACGTCCCAGACACAGGTGGACATTGCCGAGGCACTGTGTCCCAGTCGCTGAGGGACACGTCCCAGACACAGGTGGACATTGCCGAGGCACAGCACAGTATGTCCCAGTCGCTGAGGGTCACGTCCCAGACACAGGTGGACATTGCCGAGGCACTGTGTCCCAGTCGCTGAGGGACACGTCCCAGACACAGGTGGACATTGCCGAGGCACAGCACAGTATGTCCCAGTCGCTGAGGGACGTCCCAGACACAGGTGGACATTGCCGAGGCACTGTGTCCCAGTCGCTGAGGGTCACGTCCCAGACACAGGTGGACATTGCCGAGGCACTGTGTCCCAGTCGCTGAGGGTCACGTCCCAGACTCAGGTGGACATTGCCGAGGCACTGTGTCCCAGTCGCTGAGGGACACGTCCCAGACACAGGTGGACATTGCCAAGGCACTGTGTCCCAGTCGCTGAGGGTCACGTCCCAGACACAGGTGGACATTGCCGAGGCACTGTGTCCCAGTCGCCGAGGGTCATGTCCCAGACACAGGTGGACATTGCCGAGGCACTGTGTCCCAGTCGCTGAGGGTCACGTCCCAGACACAGGTGGACATTGCCGAGGCACAGCACAGTATGTCCCAGTCGCTGAGGGACGTCCCAGACACAGGTGGACATTGCCGAGGCACTGTGTCCCAGTCGCTGAGGGTCACGTCCCAGACACAGGTGGACATTGCTGAGGCACTGTGTCCCAGACACAGGTGGACATTGCCGAGGCACTGTGTCCCAGTCGCTGAGGGTCACGTCCCAGACACAGGTGGACATTGCCGTGGCACTGTGTCCCAGTCGCTGAGCGTCACGTCCCAGACACAGGTGGACATTGCCGAGGCACAGCACAGTATGTCCCAGACACAGGTGGACATAGCCGAGGCACTGTGTCCCAGTCGCTGACGGACGTCCCAGACACAGGTGGACATTGCCGTGGCACTGTGTCCCAGTCGCTGAGGGTCACGTCCCAGACACAGGTGGACATTGCCGTGGCACTGTGTCCCAGTCGCTGAGCGTCACGTCCCAGACACAGGTGGACATTGCCGAGGCACTGTGTCCCAGTCGCTGAGGGTCACGTCCCAGACACCGGTGGACATAGCCGAGGCACTGTGTCCCAGACACAGGTGGACATTGCCGAGGCACTGTGTCCCATTCGCTGAGGGTCACGTCCCAGACACAGGTGGACATTGCCGAGGCACTGTGTCCCAGTCGCTGAGGGACACGTCCCAGACACAGGTGGACATTGCCGAGGCACAGCACAGTATGTCCCAGTCGCTGAGGGTCACGTCCCAGACACAGGTGGACATTGCCGAGGCACTGTGTCCCAGTCGCTGAGGGACACGTCCCAGACACAGGTGGACATTGCCGAGGCACAGCACAGTATGTCCCAGTCGCTGAGGGACGTCCCAGACACAGGTGGACATTGCCGAGGCACTGTGTCCCAGTCGCTGAGGGACGTCCCAGACACAGGTGGACATTGCCGAGGCACTGTGTCCCAGACACAGGTGGACATTGCCGAGGCACAGCACAGTATGTCCCAGTCGCTGAGGGTCACGTCCCAGACACAGGTGGACATTGCTGAGGCACTGTGTCCCAGACACAGGTGGACATTGCCGAGGCACTGTGTCCCAGTCGCTGAGGGTCACGTCCCAGACACAGGTGGACATTGCCGAGGCACAGCACAGTATGTCCCAGACACAGGTGGACATAGCCGAGGCACTGTGTCCCAGTCGCTGACGGACGTCCCAGACACAGGTGGACATTGCCGTGGCACTGTGTCCCAGTCGCTGAGGGTCACGTCCCAGACACAGGTGGACATTGCCGTGGCACTGTGTCCCAGTCGCTGAGCGTCACGTCCCAGACACAGGTGGACATTGCCGAGGCACTGTGTCCCAGTCGCTGAGGGTCACGTCCCAGACACCGGTGGACATAGCCGAGGCACTGTGTCCCAGACACAGGTGGACATTGCCGAGGCACTGTGTCCCATTCGCTGAGGGTCACGTCCCAGACACAGGTGGACATTGCCGAGGCACTGTGTCCCAGTCGTTGAGGGTCACGTCCCAGACACAGGTGGACATTGCCGAGGCACTGTGTCCCAGTCGCTGAGGGACACGTCCCAGACACAGGTGGACATTGCCGAGGCACAGCACAGTATGTCCCAGTCGCTGAGGGTCACGTCCCAGACACCGGTGGACATAGCCGAGGCACTGTGTCCCAGACACAGGTGGACATTGCCGAGGCACTGTGTCCCAGTCGCTGAGGGTCACGTCCCAGACACAGGTGGACATTGCCGAGGCACTGTGTCCCAGTCGTTGAGGGACGTCCCAGACACAGGTGGACATTGCCGAGGCACTGTGTCCCAGACACAGGTGGACATTGCCGAGGCACTGTGTCCCAGTCGTTGAGGGTCACGTCCCAGACACAGGTGGACATTGCCGAGGCACTGTGTCCCAGTCGTTGAGGGTCACGTCCCAGACACAGGTGGACATTGCCGAGGCACTGTGTCCCAGTCGCTGAGGGTCACGTCCCAGACACAGGTGGACATTGCCGAGGCACTGTGTCCCAGACACAGGTGGACATTGCCGAGGCACTGTGTCCCAGTCGCTGAGGGTCACGTCCCAGACACAGGTGGACATTGCCGAGGCACTGTGTCCCAGACACAGGTGGACATTGCCGAGGCACTGTGTCCCAGTCGCTGAGGGTCACCTTCCAGACACAGGTGGACATTGCCGTGGCACTGTGTCCCAGTCGCTGAGGGACACGTCCCAGACACAGGTGGACATTGCCGAGGCACTGTGTCCCAGACACAGGTGGACATTGCCGAGGCACTGTGTCCCATTCGCTGAGGGTCACGTCCCAGACACAGGTGGACATTGCCGAGGCACTGTGTCCCAGTCGCTGAGGGACACGTCCCAGACACAGGTGGACATTGCCGAGGCACAGCACAGTATGTCCCAGTCGCTGAGGGTCACGTCCCAGACACAGGTGGACATTGCCGAGGCACTGTGTCCCAGTCGCTGAGGGACACGTCCCAGACACAGGTGGACATTGCCGAGGCACAGCACAGTATGTCCCAGTCGCTGAGGGACGTCCCAGACACAGGTGGACATTGCCGAGGCACTGTGTCCCAGTCGCTGAGGGACGTCCCAGACACAGGTGGACATTGCCGAGGCACTGTGTCCCAGACACAGGTGGACATTGCCGAGGCACAGCACAGTATGTCCCAGTCGCTGAGGGTCACGTCCCAGACACAGGTGGACATTGCTGAGGCACTGTGTCCCAGACACAGGTGGACATTGCCGAGGCACTGTGTCCCAGTCGCTGAGGGTCACGTCCCAGACACAGGTGGACATTGCCGAGGCACAGCACAGTATGTCCCAGACACAGGTGGACATAGCCGAGGCACTGTGTCCCAGTCGCTGACGGACGTCCCAGACACAGGTGGACATTGCCGTGGCACTGTGTCCCAGTCGCTGAGGGTCACGTCCCAGACACAGGTGGACATTGCCGTGGCACTGTGTCCCAGTCGCTGAGCGTCACGTCCCAGACACAGGTGGACATTGCCGAGGCACAGCACAGTATGTCCCAGTCGCTGAGGGTCACGTCCCAGACACCGGTGGACATAGCCGAGGCACTGTGTCCCAGACACAGGTGGACATTGCCGAGGCACTGTGTCCCAGTCGCTGAGGGTCACGTCCCAGACACAGGTGGACATTGCCGAGGCACTGTGTCCCAGTCGTTGAGGGACGTCCCAGACACAGGTGGACATTGCCGAGGCACTGTGTCCCAGACACAGGTGGACATTGCCGAGGCACTGTGTCCCAGTCGTTGAGGGTCACGTCCCAGACACAGGTGGACATTGCCGAGGCACTGTGTCCCAGTCGTTGAGGGTCACGTCCCAGACACAGGTGGACATTGCCGAGGCACTGTGTCCCAGTCGCTGAGGGTCACGTCCCAGACACAGGTGGACATTGCCGAGGCACTGTGTCCCAGACACAGGTGGACATTGCCGAGGCACTGTGTCCCAGTCGCTGAGGGTCACGTCCCAGACACAGGTGGACATTGCCGAGGCACTGTGTCCCAGACACAGGTGGACATTGCCGAGGCACTGTGTCCCAGTCGCTGAGGGTCACCTTCCAGACACAGGTGGACATTGCCGTGGCACTGTGTCCCAGTCGCTGAGGGACACGTCCCAGACACAGGTGGACATTGCCGAGGCACTGTGTCCCAGTCGCTGAGGGTCACCTCCCAGACACAGGTGGACATTGCCGAGGCACTGTGTCCCAGTCGCTGAGGGTCACGTCCCAGACACAGGTGGACATTGCCGAGGCACTGTGTCCCAGTCGCTGAGGGTCACCTCCCAGACACAGGTGGACATTGCTGAGGCACTGTGTCCCAGTCGCTGAGGGTCACCTCCCAGACACAGGTGGACATTGCCGAGGCACTGTGTCCCAGTCGCTGAGGGTCACGTCCCAGACACAGGTCGACATTGCCGAGGCACTGTGTTCCAGTCGCTGAGGGTCACCTCCCAGACACAGGTGGACATTGCCGAGGCACTGTGTCCCAGTCGCTGAGGGTCACGTCCCAGACACAGGTGGACATTGCCGAGGCACTGTGTCCCAGTCGCTGAGGGACACGTCCCAGACACAGGTGGACATTGCCGAGGCACTGTGTCCCAGTCGCTGAGGGTCACCTCCCAGACACAGGGGGACATTGCCGAGGCACTGTGTCCCAGTCGCTGAGGGTCACCACCCAGACACAGGGGGACATTGCCCGAGGCACTGTGTCCCAGTCGCTGAGGGTCACGCCCCAGACACAGGTGGACATTGCCGACGCACTGTGTCCCAGTCGCTGAGGGTCACGTCCCAGACACAGGTGGACATTGCTGAGGCACAGCACAGTATGTCCCAGTCGCTGAGGGTCACGTCCCAGACACAGGTGGACATTGCCGAGGCACAGCACAGTATGTCCCATTCGCTGAGGGACACGTCCCAGACACAGGTGGACATTGCCGACGCACTGTGTCCCAGTCGCTGAGGGACGTCCCAGACACAGGTGGACATTGCCGAGGCACTGTGTCCCAGACACAGGTGGACATTGCCGAGGCACAGCACAGTATGTCCCAGTCGCTGAGGGTCACGTCCCAGACACAGGTGGACATTGCTGAGGCACTGTGTCCCAGACACAGGTGGACATTGCCGAGGCACTGTGTCCCAGTCGCTGAGGGTCACGTCCCAGACACAGGTGGACATTGCCGAGGCACAGCACAGTATGTCCCAGACACAGGTGGACATAGCCGAGGCACTGTGTCCCAGTCGCTGACGGACGTCCCAGACACAGGTGGACATTGCCGTGGCACTGTGTCCCAGTCGCTGAGGGTCACGTCCCAGACACAGGTGGACATTGCCGTGGCACTGTGTCCCAGTCGCTGAGCGTCACGTCCCAGACACAGGTGGACATTGCCGAGGCACTGTGTCCCAGTCGCTGAGGGTCACGTCCCAGACACCGGTGGACATAGCCGAGGCACTGTGTCCCAGACACAGGTGGACATTGCCGAGGCACTGTGTCCCATTCGCTGAGGGTCACGTCCCAGACACAGGTGGACATTGCCGAGGCACTGTGTCCCAGTCGTTGAGGGTCACGTCCCAGACACAGGTGGACATTGCCGAGGCACTGTGTCCCAGTCGCTGAGGGACACGTCCCAGACACAGGTGGACATTGCCGAGGCACAGCACAGTATGTCCCAGTCGCTGAGGGTCACGTCCCAGACACCGGTGGACATAGCCGAGGCACTGTGTCCCAGACACAGGTGGACATTGCCGAGGCACTGTGTCCCAGTCGCTGAGGGTCACGTCCCAGACACAGGTGGACATTGCCGAGGCACTGTGTCCCAGTCGTTGAGGGACGTCCCAGACACAGGTGGACATTGCCGAGGCACTGTGTCCCAGACACAGGTGGACATTGCCGAGGCACTGTGTCCCAGTCGTTGAGGGTCACGTCCCAGACACAGGTGGACATTGCCGAGGCACTGTGTCCCAGTCGTTGAGGGTCACGTCCCAGACACAGGTGGACATTGCCGAGGCACTGTGTCCCAGTCGCTGAGGGTCACGTCCCAGACACAGGTGGACATTGCCGAGGCACTGTGTCCCAGACACAGGTGGACATTGCCGAGGCACTGTGTCCCAGTCGCTGAGGGTCACGTCCCAGACACAGGTGGACATTGCCGAGGCACTGTGTCCCAGACACAGGTGGACATTGCCGAGGCACTGTGTCCCAGTCGCTGAGGGTCACCTTCCAGACACAGGTGGACATTGCCGTGGCACTGTGTCCCAGTCGCTGAGGGACACGTCCCAGACACAGGTGGACATTGCCGAGGCACTGTGTCCCAGACACAGGTGGACATTGCCGAGGCACTGTGTCCCATTCGCTGAGGGTCACGTCCCAGACACAGGTGGACATTGCCGAGGCACTGTGTCCCAGTCGCTGAGGGACACGTCCCAGACACAGGTGGACATTGCCGAGGCACAGCACAGTATGTCCCAGTCGCTGAGGGTCACGTCCCAGACACAGGTGGACATTGCCGAGGCACTGTGTCCCAGTCGCTGAGGGACACGTCCCAGACACAGGTGGACATTGCCGAGGCACAGCACAGTATGTCCCAGTCGCTGAGGGACGTCCCAGACACAGGTGGACATTGCCGAGGCACTGTGTCCCAGTCGCTGAGGGACGTCCCAGACACAGGTGGACATTGCCGAGGCACTGTGTCCCAGACACAGGTGGACATTGCCGAGGCACAGCACAGTATGTCCCAGTCGCTGAGGGTCACGTCCCAGACACAGGTGGACATTGCTGAGGCACTGTGTCCCAGACACAGGTGGACATTGCCGAGGCACTGTGTCCCAGTCGCTGAGGGTCACGTCCCAGACACAGGTGGACATTGCCGAGGCACAGCACAGTATGTCCCAGACACAGGTGGACATTGCCGAGGCACTGTGTCCCAGACACAGGTGGACATTGCCGAGGCACTGTGTCCCAGTCGTTGAGGGTCACGTCCCAGACACAGGTGGACATTGCCGAGGCACTGTGTCCCAGTCGTTGAGGGTCACGTCCCAGACACAGGTGGACATTGCCGAGGCACTGTGTCCCAGTCGCTGAGGGTCACGTCCCAGACACAGGTGGACATTGCCGAGGCACTGTGTCCCAGACACAGGTGGACATTGCCGAGGCACTGTGTCCCAGTCGCTGAGGGTCACGTCCCAGACACAGGTGGACATTGCCGAGGCACTGTGTCCCAGACACAGGTGGACATTGCCGAGGCACTGTGTCCCAGTCGCTGAGGGTCACCTTCCAGACACAGGTGGACATTGCCGTGGCACTGTGTCCCAGTCGCTGAGGGACACGTCCCAGACACAGGTGGACATTGCCGAGGCACTGTGTCCCAGACACAGGTGGACATTGCCGAGGCACTGTGTCCCATTCGCTGAGGGTCACGTCCCAGACACAGGTGGACATTGCCGAGGCACTGTGTCCCAGTCGCTGAGGGACACGTCCCAGACACAGGTGGACATTGCCGAGGCACAGCACAGTATGTCCCAGTCGCTGAGGGTCACGTCCCAGACACAGGTGGACATTGCCGAGGCACTGTGTCCCAGTCGCTGAGGGACACGTCCCAGACACAGGTGGACATTGCCGAGGCACAGCACAGTATGTCCCAGTCGCTGAGGGACGTCCCAGACACAGGTGGACATTGCCGAGGCACTGTGTCCCAGTCGCTGAGGGACGTCCCAGACACAGGTGGACATTGCCGAGGCACTGTGTCCCAGACACAGGTGGACATTGCCGAGGCACAGCACAGTATGTCCCAGTCGCTGAGGGTCACGTCCCAGACACAGGTGGACATTGCTGAGGCACTGTGTCCCAGACACAGGTGGACATTGCCGAGGCACTGTGTCCCAGTCGCTGAGGGTCACGTCCCAGACACAGGTGGACATTGCCGAGGCACAGCACAGTATGTCCCAGACACAGGTGGACATAGCCGAGGCACTGTGTCCCAGTCGCTGACGGACGTCCCAGACACAGGTGGACATTGCCGTGGCACTGTGTCCCAGTCGCTGAGGGTCACGTCCCAGACACAGGTGGACATTGCCGTGGCACTGTGTCCCAGTCGCTGAGCGTCACGTCCCAGACACAGGTGGACATTGCCGAGGCACTGTGTCCCAGTCGCTGAGGGTCACGTCCCAGACACCGGTGGACATAGCCGAGGCACTGTGTCCCAGACACAGGTGGACATTGCCGAGGCACTGTGTCCCATTCGCTGAGGGTCACGTCCCAGACACAGGTGGACATTGCCGAGGCACTGTGTCCCAGTCGTTGAGGGTCACGTCCCAGACACAGGTGGACATTGCCGAGGCACTGTGTCCCAGTCGCTGAGGGACACGTCCCAGACACAGGTGGACATTGCCGAGGCACAGCACAGTATGTCCCAGTCGCTGAGGGTCACGTCCCAGACACCGGTGGACATAGCCGAGGCACTGTGTCCCAGACACAGGTGGACATTGCCGAGGCACTGTGTCCCAGTCGCTGAGGGTCACGTCCCAGACACAGGTGGACATTGCCGAGGCACTGTGTCCCAGTCGTTGAGGGACGTCCCAGACACAGGTGGACATTGCCGAGGCACTGTGTCCCAGACACAGGTGGACATTGCCGAGGCACTGTGTCCCAGTCGTTGAGGGTCACGTCCCAGACACAGGTGGACATTGCCGAGGCACTGTGTCCCAGTCGTTGAGGGTCACGTCCCAGACACAGGTGGACATTGCCGAGGCACTGTGTCCCAGTCGCTGAGGGTCACGTCCCAGACACAGGTGGACATTGCCGAGGCACTGTGTCCCAGACACAGGTGGACATTGCCGAGGCACTGTGTCCCAGTCGCTGAGGGTCACGTCCCAGACACAGGTGGACATTGCCGAGGCACTGTGTCCCAGTCGCTGAGGGTCACCTTCCAGACACAGGTGGACATTGCCGTGGCACTGTGTCCCAGTCGCTGAGGGACACGTCCCAGACACAGGTGGACATTGCCGAGGCACTGTGTCCCAGTCGCTGAGGGTCACCTCCCAGACACAGGTGGACATTGCCGAGGCACTGTGTCCCAGTCGCTGAGGGTCACGTCCCAGACACAGGTGGACATTGCCGAGGCACTGTGTCCCAGTCGCTGAGGGTCACCTCCCAGACACAGGTGGACATTGCTGAGGCACTGTGTCCCAGTCGCTGAGGGTCACCTCCCAGACACAGGTGGACATTGCCGAGGCACTGTGTCCCAGTCGCTGAGGGTCACGTCCCAGACACAGGTGGACATTGCCGAGGCACTGTGTTCCAGTCGCTGAGGGTCACCTCCCAGACACAGGTGGACATTGCCGAGGCACTGTGTCCCAGTCGCTGAGGGTCACGTCCCAGACACAGGTGGACA
The DNA here is from genome assembly GCF_047496885.1 of Scyliorhinus torazame. Lineage (NCBI taxonomy): Eukaryota > Metazoa > Chordata > Chondrichthyes > Carcharhiniformes > Scyliorhinidae > Scyliorhinus > Scyliorhinus torazame. The sequence continues at coordinate 5,861,991 of NC_092730.1, read as the reverse complement.
TTGCCGAGGCACTGTGTCCCAGTCGCTGAGGGACACGTCCCAGACACAGGTGGACATTGCCGAGGCACTGTGTCCCAGTCGCTGAGGGTCACCTCCCAGACACAGGGGGACATTGCCGAGGCACTGTGTCCCAGTCGCTGAGGGTCACCACCCAGACACAGGGGGACATTGCCCGAGGCACTGTGTCCCAGTCGCTGAGGGTCACGCCCCAGACACAGGTGGACATTGCCGACGCACTGTGTCCCAGTCGCTGAGGGTCACGTCCCAGACACAGGTGGACATTGCTGAGGCACAGCACAGTATGTCCCAGTCGCTGAGGGTCACGTCCCAGACACAGGTGGACATTGCCGAGGCACAGCACAGTATGTCCCATTCGCTGAGGGACACGTCCCAGACACAGGTGGACATTGCCGACGCACTGTGTCCCAGTCGCTGAGGGTCATGTCCCAGACACAGGTGGACATTGCCGAGGCACAGCACAGTATGTCCCAGTCGCCGAGGGTCATGTCCCAGACACAGGTGGACATTGCCGTGGCACTGTGTCCCAGTCGCTGAGGGACACGTCCCAGACACAGGTGGACATTGCCGAGGCACAGCACAGTATGTCCCAGTCGCTGAGGGACGTCCCAGACACAGGTGGACATTGCCGAGGCACTGTGTCCCAGTCGCTGAGGGTCACGTCCCAGACACAGGTGGACATTGCCGAGGCACTGTGTCCCAGACACAGGTGGACATTGCCGAGGCACTGTGTCCCAGTCGCTGAGGGTCACGTCCCAGACACAGGTGGACATTGCCGAGGCACTGTGTCCCAGACACAGGAGGACATTGCCGAGGCACTGTGTCCCAGTCGCTGAGGGTCACCTCCCAGACACAGGTGGACATTGCCGTGGCACTGTGTCCCAGTCGCTGAGGGACACGTCCCAGACACAGGTGGACATTGCCGAGGCACTGTGTCCCAGTCGCTGAGGGTCACCTCCCAGACACAGGTGGACATTGCCGAGGCACTGTGTCCCAGTCGCTGAGGGTCACGTCCCAGACACAGGTGGACATTGCCGAGGCACTGTGTCCCAGTCGCTGAGGGTCACCTCCCAGACACAGGTGGACATTGCTGAGGCACTGTGTCCCAGTCGCTGAGGGTCACCTCCCAGACACAGGTGGACATTGCCGAGGCACTGTGTCCCATTCGCTGAGGGTCACGTCCCAGACACAGGTGGACATTGCCGAGGCACTGTGTCCCAGTCGCTGAGGGTCACCTCCCAGACACAGGTGGACATTGCCGAGGCACTGTGTCCCAGTCGCTGAGGGACACGTCCCAGACACAGGTGGACATTGCCGAGGCACTGTGTCCCAGTCGCTGAGGGTCACCTCCCAGACACAGGGGGACATTGCCGAGGCACTGTGTCCCAGTCGCTGAGGGTCACCACCCAGACACAGGGGGACATTGCCGAGGCACTGTGTCCCAGTCGCTGAGGGTCACGTCCCAGACACAGGTGGACATTGCTGAGGCACAGCACAGTATGTCCCAGTCGCTGAGGGTCACGTCCCAGACACAGGTGGACATTGCCGAGGCACTGTGTCCCAGACACAGGTGGACATTGCCGAGGCACTGTGTCCCAGTCGCTGAGGGTCACGTCCCAGACACAGGTGGACATTGCTGAGGCACTGTGTCCCAGTCGCTGAGGGTCACCTCCCAGACACAGGTGGACATTGCCGAGGCACTGTGTCCCAGTCGCGGAGGGTCACGTCCCAGACACAGGTGGACATTGCCGAGGCACTGTGTCCCAGTCGCTGAGGGTCACCTCCCAGACACAGGTGGACATTGCCGAGGCACTGTGTCCCATTCGCTGAGGGTCACGTCCCAGACACAGGTGGACATTGCCGAGGCACTGTGTCCCATTCGCTGAGGGTCACGTCCCAGACACAGGTGGACATTGCCGAGGCACTGTGTCCCATTCGCTGAGGGTCACGTCCCAGACACAGGTGGACATTGCAGAGGCACTGCACAGCATGTCCCAGTCGCCGAGGGTCATGTCCCAGACACAGGTGGACATTGCCGAGGCACTGTGTCCCAGTCGCTGAGGGTCACGTCCCAGACACAGGTGGACATTGCCAAGGCACTGTGTCCCAGTCGCTGAGGGACACGTCCCAGACACAGGTGGACATTGCCGAGGCACTGTGTCCCATTCGCTGAGGGACACGTCCCAGACACAGGTGGACATTGCCGACGCACTGTGTCCCAGACACAGGTGGACATTGCCGAGGCACAGCACAGTATGTCCCAGTCGCCGAGGGTCATGTCCCAGACACAGGTGGACATTGCCGAGGCACTGTGTCCCAGTCGCTGAGGGTCACGTCCCAGACACAGGTGGACATTGCCGAGGCACTGTGTCCCAGTCGCTGACGGACGTCCCAGACACAGGTGGACATTGCCGAGGCACTGTGTCCCAGTCGCTGAGGGTCATGTCCCAGACACAGGTGGACATTGCCGAGGCACTGTGTCCCATTCGCTGAGGGTCACCTCCCAGACACAGGTGGACATTGCCGAGGCACTGTATCCCAGTCGCTGAGGGTCACGTCCCAGACACAGGTGGACATTGCCGAGGCACTGTGTCCCAGTCGCTGAGGGTCACGTCCCAGACACAGGTGGACATTGCCGAGGCACTGTGTCCCAGTCGCTGAGGGTCATGTCCCAGACAGAGGTGGACATTGCCGAGGCACAGCACAGTATGTCCCAGTCGCCGAGGGTCATGTCCCAGACACAGGTGGACATTGCCGAGGCACTGTGTCCCAGTCGCTGAGGGTCACGTCCCAGACACAGGTGGACATTGCCGAGGCACTGTGTCCCAGTCGCTGAGGGACACGTCCCAGACACAGGTGGACATGGCCAAGGCACAGCACAGTATGTCCCAGTCGCCGAGGGTCATGTCCCAGACACAGGTGGACATTGCCGAGGCACTGTGTCCCAGTCGCTGAGGGACACGTCCCAGACACAGGTGGACATTGCCGACGCACTGTGTCCCAGTCGCTGAGGGTCACGTCCCAGACACAGGTGGACATTGCCGAGGCACAGCACAGTATGTCCCAGTCGCTGAGGGTCACATCCCAGACACAGGTGGACATTGCCGATGCACTGTGTCCCAGTCGCTGAGGGTCACGTCCCAGACTCAGGTGGACATTGCCGACGCACTGTGTCCCAGTCGCTGAGGGTCATGTCCCAGACACAGGTGGACATTGCCGAGGCACAGCACAGTATGTCCCAGTCGCTGAGGGTCACGTCCCAGACACAGGTGGACATTGCCGAGGCACTGTGTCCCAGTCGCTGAGGGTCACGTCCCAGACTCAGGTGGACATTGCCGAGGCACTGTGTCCCAGTCGCTGAGGGTCACGTCCCAGACACAGGTGGACATTGCCGACGCACTGTGTCCCAGTCGCTGAGGGTCACGTCCCAGACACAGGTGGACATTGCCGAGGCACTGTGTCCCAGTCGCTGAGGGACACGTCCCAGACACAGGTGGACATTGCCAAGGCACTGTGTCCCAGTCGCTGAGGGACACGTCCCAGACACAGGTGGACATTGCCGAGGCACTGTGTCCCAGACACAGGTGGACATTGCCGACGCACTGTGTCCCATTCGCTGAGGGACATGTCCCAGACACAGGTGGACATTGCCGAGGCACTGTGTCCCAGTCGCTGAGGGACACGTCCCAGACACAGGTGGACATTGCCGACGCACTGTGTCCCAGTCGCTGAGGGTCATGTCCCAGACACAGGTGGACATTGCCGAGGCACAGCACAGTATGTCCCAGTCGCTGAGGGTCACGTCCCAGACACAGGTGGACATTGCCGACGCACTGTGTCCCAGTCGCTGAGGGTCATGTCCCAGACACAGGTGGACATTGCCGAGGCACAGCACAGTATGTCCCAGTCGCCGAGGGTCATGTCCCAGACACAGGTGGACATTGCCGAGGCACTGTGTCCCAGTCGCTGAGGGACACGTCCCAGACACAGGTGGACATTGCCGACGCACTGTGTCCCAGTCGCTGAGGGTCATGTCCCAGACACAGGTGGACATTGCCGAGGCACAGCACAGTATGTCCCAGTCGCCGAGGGTCATGTCCCAGACACAGGTGGACATTGCCGAGGCACTGTGTCCCAGACACAGGTGGACATTGCCGTGGCACTGTGTGCCATTCGCTGAGGGACATGTCCCAGACACAGGTGGACATTGCCGAGGCACTGTGTCCCAGTCGCTGAGGGTCACGTCCCAGACACAGGTGGACATTGCCGAGGCACTGTGTCCCAGTCGCTGAGGGTTGTGTGCCCCAGTCCCAGTCAAATTTGCAGGTGACACAAAACTTGGCCATGTATTTGATAGTGAAGTTGATAGCTGTCGTCTCCAGAACAATATCAATGGTTTGGTTGAGTGGGCAGAGGGAAGTGGCAAATGGAATTGAATCTGGAAAGGTGTGAGGTAATCCATTTGGACAGGGCAAACAACGTGAGGGAATACTCAATAAACAGGAAGATATTGAGAGTGGTTGAGGAAGCGAGACACCTTGGAGTGCATGTCCACAGGTTCTTGAAGGTGGCAGGTCAGGTGGACAAGGTGGTCAAGAAAGCCTACGGAATGCTTTCTATTATTGGGCTGGGCTGTAATGATAGGACCGTATAAAACGCTGGGTAGGCCATAACTGGAGTTTTGTGTAGAGTTCTGGTCACCACATTACAGTAAGGACAGAATTGCTCTAAATGAACACCCCCCCTATTTTTAAACAGTGACTCATGGTTTTAGATTCTCTGACAAGAGGAAACATCTCTTCCACTTCCACCCCTCAGGATCTTAAAGGCTTCGATCAAGTCACATCTTGCTCTTCTAAACTGTAATTGATGTAAACCTAAACTCGCCAACCTTTCCTCTTAAGACAGCCTGCCCGTTCCTGGTATTAGTCTTAGATCTACTCTGCTCTCTCTCAAACTGAATGCAAAATTCAATCATATTGTGATCACGGTTACCTAGGTGTGCCTTCACAATGAGGCTATTAATTAATCTGGTCTCATTGCATATTACCAAATCTAGTATAGCCGGTTCTCTGGTTGGTGCTCGAACAAACTGTCCCAAAGAACTCATCGTCAGGAGATTGACGGATCGGTGTTGGGCAAGGGCATTTGAAGTTGAATGATAAACTAGCTGTGAGCAGTCTGGATGGCTCCATTTTGATCCACCCCCACATTCCCGCAGCTACAACTGACCTTGGGCTTGGCACACAGATACTGGAAGAGATGAACCTTGCAGAAGTCGTCAGCCACGGCCACCATGCGCTCGTTGTGGGAGCGACACAGCGCATTGATATCTGTCCCGTCAGAACCATCCGGCCAGACTCCTGTAGCAAGACAAAGTGGAAAGTGGCTCCCAATGTTATCAAACCACTCGAAGGTTCGCATTCTAGACCCAGCCGGTTAGGGTTTAGTCATACAGAACAGACCATTAACCCATCGTGCCTATGGCAGCTCCATGAATATCACTCCTCCCGCTCTTTCCCCCACAATCTGCAGATTCCTCCTTTCCCAGTACTTCCCCAATCCCCCCTTTTGGAAGTTCCTGTTGAATCTGCTTCCGCCGCCCTTTCAGGCAGAACCTTCCAGATCATAACAACTCGCTGTGTCAAAAAAACACATAACACATCCTCCTCATATCTCTCTTCCTCCCCCCCCCCCCCCCCCCCCCGGTTCTTTCACCGATTCTCTTCAGAGGAGATTACTGACCCGCCTGTCACTGGAAACACTTTCTCCCCAGTTACCCGTAATGATTTTGAATACCTCTATTAACTCGTCCCTTAATCAGGGATGATGGGGAGATGGCAGGAGAAAGGGGATGAGAAACACATCAGCCATGATTGAATGGCGGAGCAGACTCGATGGGCCGAATGGCCTAATTCTGCTCCTGTATCTTATGGTATTAATCCTCTTTGCTTTATGGAGAACAATCCCAGTTTCTCTATTCTTTCCGTGAAGGCTCCTCATTCCTAGTTTGTCGAGTAAATCTCCACTGTATTTTCTCCAAGATGGGTTTAAACTGAACAGTACAAGGGGCTAATGTCACTGATTTAACACTCCACTGTGAAACCCTCTTCATTGGAGAGCATCAGCTTCAGATACCACCTTGCTATCTGGCTGGTTTCAGTATTCTCTTTGCCCAGACAGTCGGGAAGTCAGAGCTGGTTAGATACACCCAGCACAGACACACATTCCGGCTTCCGCAAAACCTCAATCTCTTCCTGCTACCACTCCCACCTCCTCCCACAAACCCAATGACCATGGAATTCCTCTTCATTCCATGTCTAGAAATCCCACAGCCATAATTCTTACCAAAAACATGGAATCCCAGGACGCAGGTGTATGAAAACCACTCGAGGTCCTTGCATTCGTAACGATTCCGGAGTAGTTTACAGCCTCCCCCAATGTCCCCTGCAAAACAGGATAATCACCCGGAGTTACTGCCTATGAGAGACAACATTTTACACTTGGTTTCAAATCAGGTCGGAGTGAGAATCCTCTGATATCAGAGAGATGGAGGACAATGGAAGGCCCTCCATCAATGGCAATCTACAAACTCAGCTGAATGAGTCTATCATAGAGCTCCCTTTCTTTTCCAGTAATCATCTCCACCCACTCGGATGACACTGTCTTCTCAGAGTGTGCTCCTTCCTCAGGTGAATGAAGATCTAGTGACATCAAAACAAACCTGTTGGACTTTAACCTGGTGTTGTAAAACTTCTTACTGTGCTCACCCCAGTCCAACGCCGGCATCTCCACATCATTCTCAGAGTGTGGCAGAAAGGGCATCGACTCCATCCCCAATCTATACATCCTCCCGAAGGAGCAGGATCCCTCAGCAAACTTCCCTCCCCAGGAAGGGGCACCGTGGTCCCGCCCAACATTACTGCTGCCTCTGACCAGGGCAGTGCATTTACCCACTGAACTATCAAGGGAGAACCACCCCCTCCTTGTTTGGCATGGTTTGACGAGATAGCATTTCCCCAAGTCTGGAAGCTCTGTACTTACAGTACAGGATCTCATAGTCTCCAGAATTGGACATGATGAAGTGGCCGTCTTGAGACCAGTCCAGGTGGGTGATGAAGCTGGAATGACCCTGAATAGACAGACAAGGGAGGGCTGGGTTAGAGTCAAGTTATCACAAGCAACACCAACCATTGCACATTCATTCAATGCATTAATATTGTCATCTCGCAATAAGACAGAGTTTATGGCCAGACCACATCTGGACTACAAAATGATGCTCCTTAAACCTAACTCTGACCAAGCTTTTGATCATCTGCCCCATACCACCTCATGTGGCTCAATGTGAACGTTGGTTTGATAAGACTGCCGTGAAGCACCCTGGGACATTTTACTACTATTGTGACCACAGGAGAGTTGTAAAAAAGCTGGCTACAAGGGGAGCGGGGCTGCGCAGTGGTTAGCAATATCTCACCGTGCACTTCCCAAACGGGCAATATCTCACCGTGCACTTCCCAAACGGGCAATATCTCGCCGTGCACTTCCCAAACGGGCAATATCTCGCCGTGCACTTCCCAAACCGGCAATATCTCGCCGTGCACTTCCCAAACCGGCAAGATCTTCCCATGCACTAGCCAAACCGGCAATATCCTACCGTGCACTTCCCAAACCGGCAATATCTCGCCGTGCACTACCCAAACCGGCAAGATCTTCCCATGCACTAGCCAAACGGGCAATATCTCACCGTGCACTTCCCAAACCGGCAATATCTCGCCGTGCACTTCCCAAACCGGCAATATCTCACCGTGCACTTCCCAAACCGGCAATATCTCACCGTGCACTTCCCAAACCGGCAATATCTCGCCGTGCACTTCCCAAACGGGCAAGATCTTCCCATGCACTAGCCAAACCGGCAATATCCTACCGTGCACTTCCCAAACCGGCAATATCTCGCCGTGCACTTCCCAAACGGGCAATATCTCACCGTGCACTTCCCAAACCGGCAATACCTCACCGTGCACTTCCCAAACCGGCAATATCTTACCGTGCACTAGCCAAACCGGCAATATCCTACCGTGCACTTCCCAAACCGGCAATATCTTACGGCGCACTTCCCAAACCGGCAATATCTCACTGTGCACTTCCCAAACCGGCAATATCTTACCGCACACTTCCCAAACCGGCAATATCTTACCGCGCACTTCCCAAACCGGCAATATCTCACCGTGCACTTCCCAAACCGGCAATATCTTACCGCACACTTCCCAAACCGGCAATATCTCACCGTGCACTTCACAAACCGGCAATATCTTCCCATGCACTAGCCAAACAGGCAATATCCTACCGTGCACTTCCCAAACCGGCAATATCTTACCGCGCATTTCCCAAACCGGCAATAGCTTACCGCGCACTTCCCAAACCGGCAATATCCTACCGTGCACTTCCCGAACCGGCAATATCGTACCGTGCACCTCCCAAACCGGCAATGTCTTCCCGTGCACTAGCCAAACCGGCAATATGGTACCGGGAACATCCCAAACCGGCAATATCTTACCGCACACTTCCCAAACCGGCAATATCTTACCGCGCACTTCCCAAACCGGCAATATCTCACCGTGCACTTCCCAAACCGGCAATATCTTACCGCACACTTCCCAAACCGGCAATATCTTACCGCGCACTTCCCAAACCGGCAATATCTCACCGTGCACTTCACAAACCGGCAATATCTTCCCATGCACTAGCCAAACAGGCAATATCCTACCGTGCACTTCCCAAACCGGCAATATCTTACCGCGCATTTCCCAAACCGGCAATAGCTTACCGCGCACTTCCCAAACCGGCAATGTCTTCCCGTGCACTAGCCAAACCGGCAATATGGTACCGGGAACATCCCAAACCGGCAATATCTTACCGTGCACTAGCCAAACTGGCAATGTCTTCCCGTGCACTTCCCAAACAGGCAATATCTTACCATGCACTAGCCAAACCAGCAATATCTTACCATGCACTAGCCAAACCGGCAATCACTTACCGTGCACTTCCCAAACCAGCAATATCTTACCGTGCACTTCCCAAACCGGCAATATCTCAACGTGCACTTCACAAACCTGCAATATCTTACCGTGCACTTCCCAAACCAGCAATATCTTACCGTGCACTTCCCAAACCAGCAATATCTTACCGTGCACTTCCCAAACTGGCAATTTCTTACCGTGCACTAGCCAAACCAGCAATGTCTTCCCGTGCACTTCCCAAACCAGCAATATCTTACCGTGCACTTCCCAAACCAGCAATATCATACCGTGCACTAGCCAAACCGGCAATATCTCACCGTGCACTAGCCAAACCGGCAGTATCTTACCGTACACTTCCCAAACCGGCAATATCTTACCGTGCACTTCCCAAACCGGCAATATCTTACCGTGCACTTCCCAAACCGGCAATACCTTACCGTGCACTAGCCAAACAGCCAATATCTTACCGTGCACTAGCCAAACCGCCAATGTCTTACCGTGCACTTTCCAAACTGGCAATATCTCATCGTGCACTTTCCAAACCGGCAATATCTTACCGTCCACTAGCCAAACCGGCAATATCTTACCGTGCACTTTCCAAACCAGCAATATCTCACCGTACACTTCCCAAACCGGCAATATCTTACCGGGCACTACCCAAACCGGCAATATCTTACCGTGCACCTCCCAAACAGGCAATATCTCACCGTGCACTAGCCAAACAGGCAATATCTTATCATGCAATTGCCAAACCGGCAATATCTTACCGTGCACGTTCCAAACCAGCAACATCTTACCGTGCACTTCCCAAACCGGCAATATCTTACCGTGCACCTCCCAAACCGGCAATATCTCTCCGTGCACTAGCCAAACCGGCAATATCTCACCGTGCACTTTCCAAACCAGCAACATCTTACCGTGCACTAGCCAAACCGGCAATATCTTACCGTGCACTTTCCAAACCGGCAACATCTCACCGTGCACTTTCCAAACCGGCAATATCTCATCTTGCACTATCCAAACCGGCAATATCTTACCGTGCACTTTCCAAACCGGCAATATCTCACCGTGCACTTTCCAAACCGGCAATATCTCACCGTGCACTAGCCAAACCGGCAATATCTTACCGTGCACTTTCCAAACCAGCAATATCTCATCTTGCACTTCCCAAACCGGCAATATCTCACCGTGCACTAGCCAAATGGGCAATATCTCACCGTACACTAGCCAAACCGGCATTATCTTACCGTGCACTGCCCAAACCGGCAATATCTTACCGTGCACTTCCCAAACTGGCAATATCTCACCGTGCACTAGCCAAACCGGCAATATCGCACCGTGCACTTCCCAAACCGGCAATATCTTACCGTGCACTTCCCAAACCGGGAATATCTTACCGTGCACTTCCCAAACCGGCAATATCTTACCGTGCACTTCCCAAACCGGCAATATCTTACCGTGCACTAGCCAATCCGGCAATATCTTACCGCGCACTTTCGAAACCGGCAATATCTTACCATGCACTTTGCAAACCAGCAATATCTTACCGTGCAGTAACCAAACCGGCAATATTTTACCGTGCACTTTGCAAACCAGCAATATCTTACCGTGCACTAGCCAAACCAGCAATATCTTACCATGCACTTGCCAAACCGGCAATATCTTACCGTGCACTTCCCAAACCAGCAATATCTTACCGTGCACTTCCCAAACCGGCAATATCTCAACGTGCACTTCCCAAACCAGCAATATCTTACCGTGCGCTTCCCAAACCAGCAATATCTTACCGTGCACTTCCCAAACTGGCAATATCTTACCGTGCACTAGCCAAACCGGCAATGTCTTCCCGTGCACTTCCCAAACCAGCAATATCTTACCGTGCACTTCCCAAACCAGCAATATCTTACCGTGCACGAATCAAACCGGCAATATCTTACCGTGCACTAGCCAAACCGGCAATATCTCACCGTGCACTAGCCAAACCGGCAATATCTTACCGTGCACTTCCCAAACCGGCAATATCTTACCGTGCACTTCCCAAACCGGCAATATCTTACCGTGCACTTCCCAAACCGGCAATATCTTACCGTGCACTAGCCAAACCGGCACTATCTTACCGTGCACTTCCCACACAGGCAATATCTCACCGTGCACTTCCCAAACCAGCAATATCTCACCGTGCACTTCCCAAACCAGCAATATCTTACCGTGAACTTTCCAAACCGGCAATATCTCACCGTCACTTTCCATACTGGCAATATCTTACCGTGCACTTCCCAAACCTGCAATATATCACCGTGCACTAGCCAAACCGCCAATATCTCACCGTACACTTCCCAAACCGGCAATATCTTACCGTGTCCTTTCCAAACCAGCAATATCTCACCGTACACTTCCCAAACCGGCAATTTCTCACTGTGCCCTTTCCAAACCGGCAATATCTCACCGTGCACTTCCCAAACCGGCAATATCTCACTGTGCACTAGCCAAACCGGCAATATCTTACCGTGCACTTATCAAACCGGCAATATCTCACCGTGCACTAGCCAAACCAGCAATATCTCATCTTGCACTATCCAAACTGGCAATATCTTACCATGCACTTTCCAAACCGGCAATATCTCACCGTGCACTAGCCAAACCGGCAATATCTCATCTTGCACTTTCCAAACCGGCAATATCTCACCGTGCACTTTCCAAACCGGCAATATCTCACCGTGCACTAGCCAAACCGGCAATATCTTACCGTGCACTTTCCAAACCAGCAATATCTCACCGTGCACTAGCCAAACCGGCAATATCTTACCGTGCACGTCCCAAACCGGCAATATCTTACCGTGCACTTCCCAAACCGGGAATATCTTACCGTGCACTTCCCAAACCGGCAATATCTTACCGTGCACTTCTCAAACCGGCAATATCTTACCGTGCACTTTGCAAACCAGCAATATCTTACCGTGCAGTAACCAAACCGGCAATATTTTACCGTGCACTTTGCAAACCAGCAATATCTTACCGTGCACTAGCCAAACCGGCAATATCTTACCATGCACTAGCCAAACCGGCAATATCTTACCATGCACTAGCCAAACCTGCAATATCTCACCGTGCACTTGCCAAACCGGCAATATCTTACCGTGCACTAGCCAAACCGGCAATATCTTACCGTGCACTTCCCAAACCGGCAATATCCTACCGTGCACTAGCCAAACCGGCAATATCTTACCGTGCACTTCCCAAACCGGCAATATCTTACCGTGCACTAGCCAAACCTGCAATATCTCACCGTGCACTTGCCAAACCGTCAATATCTCACCGTGCACCAGCCAAACCGGCAATATCTTACCGTGCACTAGCCAAACCGCCAATATCTTACCGTGCACTAGCCAAACCGCCAATATCTTACCGTGCACTAACCAAACAGGCAATATCTTACCGTGCACTTCCCAAACCGGCAATATCTTGCCGTGCACTAGCCAAACCGGCAATATCTCACCGTGCACTTGCCACACCGGCATTATCTTAGCGTGCACTTCCCAAACCGGCAATATCTTAGCGTGCACTTCCCAAACCTTCAATATCTTACCGTGCGCTAGCCAAACCAGTAATATCTCACTGTGCAATTCCCAAACCGGCAATGTCTTACCGTGCACTGCCCAAACCGGCAATATCTTACCATGCACTAGCCAAACTAGTAATATCTCACCGTGCACTTCCCAAACCGGCAATATCTCACCATGCACTTCCCAAACCGGCAATATCTTACCGTGCACTAGCCAATCCGGCAATATCTTACCGTGCACTTCCCAAACCGGCAATATCTCACCATGCACTTCCCAAACCGGCAATATTTTACCGTGCACTAGCCAATCCGGCAATATCTTACCGTGCACTTCCCAAACCGGCAATGTCTTACCATGCACTTCCCAAACCGGCAATATCTTACCGTGCACTAGCCAAACCAGCAATGTCTTCCCGTGCACTTCCCAAACCAGCAATATCTTACCATGCACTAATCAAACCGGCAATATCTTACCGTGCACTAGCCAAACCGGCAATATCTCACCGTGCACTAGCCAAACCGGCAATATCTCACCGTGCACTTCCCAAACCGGTAATATCTTACCGTGCACTTCCCAAACCGGCAATATCTTACCGTGCACTTCCCAAACCGGCAATATCTTACCGTGCACTAGCCAAACCGGCAATATCTTACCGTGCACTAGCCAAACCGGCACTATCTTACCGTGCACTTCCCACACAGGCAATATCTCACCGTGCACTTCCCAAACCAGCAATATCTCACCGTGCACTTCCCAAACCAGCAATATCTTACCGTGCACTTTCCAAACCGGCAATATCTTACCGTGCACTTTCCAAACCGGCAATATCTCACCGTACACTTCCCAAACCGGCAATATCTTACCGTGCACTTCCCAAACCGGCAATATCTCACTGTGCACTTCCAAAACCGGCAATATCTTACCGTGCACCTCCCAAACCGGCAATATCTCACCGTGCACTAGCCAAACCGGCAATATCTCACCGTGCACTTTCCAAACCAGCAACATCTTACCGTGCACTAGCCAAACCGGCAATCTCTTACCGTGCACTTTCCAAACCGGCAATATCTCATCTTGCACTATCCAAACCGGCAATATCTTACCGTGCACTTTCCAAACCAGCAATATCTTACCGTGCACTTGCCAAACCGTCAATATCTTACCGTGCACTTCCCAAACCGGCATATCTTACCGTGCACATTCCAAACCGGCAATATCTCACCGTGCACTAGCCAAACCGGCAATATCTTACCGCGCACATCCCAAACCAGCAATATCTCACCGTGCACTAGCCAAACCGGCAATATCTTACCGTGCACTTTCCAAACCAGCAATATCTCATCTTGCACTTCCCAAACTGGCAATATCTTACTGTGCACTTCCCAAACCGGCAATATCTCACCGTGCACTAGCCAAACCGGCAATATCTCACCGTGCACTAGCCAAACCGGCATTATCTTACCGTGCACATTCCAAACCAGCAATATCTTACCGTGCACTAGCCAAACAGGCAATATCTTACTGTGCACTAGCCAAACCAGCAATATCTTACCGTGCACTTCCCACACCGGCAATATATCACCGTGCACTAGCCAAACCGGCAATATATCACCGTGCACTAGCTAAACCGGCAATATCTCACCTTGCACTAGCCAAACCGGCAATATCACAGTGCACTAACCAAACCGGCAACATCTCACAGTGCACTAACCAAACCGGCAACATCTTACCGTGCACTTCCCAAACCAGCAATATCTTACCGTGCACTTCCCAAACCGGCATTATCTCACCGTGCACTTCACAAACCGTCAATGTCTTACCGTGCACTTCCCAAACCGGCAATGTCTTACCGTGCGCTTCCCAAACCGGCAATATATTACCGTGCACTTCCCAAACCGGCAATATCTTACCGTGCACTTTCCAAACCAGCAATATCTCACCGTGCACTTCCCAAACCAGCAATATCTCATCTTGCACTATCCAAACCGGCAATATCTTACCGTGCACTTGCCAAACCGGCAGTATCTTAGCGTGCACTAGCCAAACCGGCAATATCTCACCGTGCACTAGCCAAACCGGCAATATCTTACCGTGCACTTCCCAAACCGGCAATATCTTACCGTGCACTAGCCAAACCGGCAATATCTTACCGTGCACTTCCCAAACCGGCAATATCCTACCGTGCACTAGCCAAACCGGCAATATCTTACCGTGCACTTCCCAAACCGGCAATATCTTACTGTGCACTAGCCAAACCTGCAATATCTCACCGTGCACTTGCCAATCCGGCAATATCTTACCGTGCACTAGCCAAACCGGCAATATCTTACCGTGCACTTCCCAAACCGGCAATATCCTACCGTGCACTAGCCAAACCGGCAATATCTTACCGTGCACTTCCCAAACCGGCAATATCTTACTGTGCACTAGCCAAACCTGCAATATCTCACCGTGCACTTGCCAAACCGTCAATATCTCACCGTGCACCAGCCAAACCGGCAATATCTTACCGTGCACTAGCCAAACCGGCAATATCTCATCTTGCACTATCCAAACCGGCAATATCTTACCGTGCACTTTCCAAACCGGCAATATCTCACCGTGCACTTTCCAAACCGGCAATATCTCACCGTGCACTAGCCAAACCGGCAATATCTTACCGTGCACTTTCCAAACCAGCAATATCTCATCTTGCACTTCCCAAACCGGCAATATCTCACCGTGCACTAGCCAAATGGGCAATATCTCACCGTACACTAGCCAAACCGGCATTATCTTACCGTGCACTGCCCAAACCGGCAATATCTTACCGTGCACTTCCCAAACTGGCAATATCTCACCGTGCACTAGCCAAACCGGCAATATCGCACCGTGCACTTCCCAAACCGGCAATATCTTACCGTGCACTTCCCAAACCGGGAATATCTTACCGTGCACTTCCCAAACCGGCAATATCTTACCGTGCACTTCCCAAACCGGCAATATCTTACCGTGCACTAGCCAATCCGGCAATATCTTACCGCGCACTTTCGAAACCGGCAATATCTTACCATGCACTTTGCAAACCAGCAATATCTTACCGTGCAGTAACCAAACCGGCAATATTTTACCGTGCACTTTGCAAACCAGCAATATCTTACCGTGCACTAGCCAAACCAGCAATATCTTACCATGCACTTGCCAAACCGGCAATATCTTACCGTGCACTTCCCAAACCAGCAATATCTTACCGTGCACTTCCCAAACCGGCAATATCTCAACGTGCACTTCCCAAACCAGCAATATCTTACCGTGCGCTTCCCAAACCAGCAATATCTTACCGTGCACTTCCCAAACTGGCAATATCTTACCGTGCACTAGCCAAACCGGCAATGTCTTCCCGTGCACTTCCCAAACCAGCAATATCTTACCGTGCACTTCCCAAACCAGCAATATCTTACCGTGCACGAATCAAACCGGCAATATCTTACCGTGCACTAGCCAAACCGGCAATATCTCACCGTGCACTAGCCAAACCGGCAATATCTTACCGTGCACTTCCCAAACCGGCAATATCTTACCGTGCACTTCCCAAACCGGCAATATCTTACCGTGCACTTCCCAAACCGGCAATATCTTACCGTGCACTAGCCAAACCGGCACTATCTTACCGTGCACTTCCCACACAGGCAATATCTCACCGTGCACTTCCCAAACCAGCAATATCTCACCGTGCACTTCCCAAACCAGCAATATCTTACCGTGAACTTTCCAAACCGGCAATATCTCACCGTCACTTTCCATACTGGCAATATCTTACCGTGCACTTCCCAAACCTGCAATATATCACCGTGCACTAGCCAAACCGCCAATATCTCACCGTACACTTCCCAAACCGGCAATATCTTACCGTGTCCTTTCCAAACCAGCAATATCTCACCGTACACTTCCCAAACCGGCAATTTCTCACTGTGCCCTTTCCAAACCGGCAATATCTCACCGTGCACTTCCCAAACCGGCAATATCTCACTGTGCACTAGCCAAACCGGCAATATCTTACCGTGCACTTATCAAACCGGCAATATCTCACCGTGCACTAGCCAAACCAGCAATATCTCATCTTGCACTATCCAAACTGGCAATATCTTACCATGCACTTTCCAAACCGGCAATATCTCACCGTGCACTAGCCAAACCGGCAATATCTCATCTTGCACTTTCCAAACCGGCAATATCTCACCGTGCACTTTCCAAACCGGCAATATCTCACCGTGCACTAGCCAAACCGGCAATATCTTACCGTGCACTTTCCAAACCAGCAATATCTCACCGTGCACTAGCCAAACCGGCAATATCTTACCGTGCACGTCCCAAACCGGCAATATCTTACCGTGCACTTCCCAAACCGGGAATATCTTACCGTGCACTTCCCAAACCGGCAATATCTTACCGTGCACTTCTCAAACCGGCAATATCTTACCGTGCACTTTGCAAACCAGCAATATCTTACCGTGCAGTAACCAAACCGGCAATATTTTACCGTGCACTTTGCAAACCAGCAATATCTTACCGTGCACTAGCCAAACCGGCAATATCTTACCATGCACTAGCCAAACCGGCAATATCTTACCATGCACTAGCCAAACCTGCAATATCTCACCGTGCACTTGCCAAACCGGCAATATCTTACCGTGCACTAGCCAAACCGGCAATATCTTACCGTGCACTTCCCAAACCGGCAATATCCTACCGTGCACTAGCCAAACCGGCAATATCTTACCGTGCACTTCCCAAACCGGCAATATCTTACCGTGCACTAGCCAAACCTGCAATATCTCACCGTGCACTTGCCAAACCGTCAATATCTCACCGTGCACCAGCCAAACCGGCAATATCTTACCGTGCACTAGCCAAACCGCCAATATCTTACCGTGCACTAGCCAAACCGCCAATATCTTACCGTGCACTAACCAAACAGGCAATATCTTACCGTGCACTTCCCAAACCGGCAATATCTTGCCGTGCACTAGCCAAACCGGCAATATCTCACCGTGCACTTGCCACACCGGCATTATCTTAGCGTGCACTTCCCAAACCGGCAATATCTTAGCGTGCACTTCCCAAACCTTCAATATCTTACCGTGCGCTAGCCAAACCAGTAATATCTCACTGTGCAATTCCCAAACCGGCAATGTCTTACCGTGCACTGCCCAAACCGGCAATATCTTACCATGCACTAGCCAAACTAGTAATATCTCACCGTGCACTTCCCAAACCGGCAATATCTCACCATGCACTTCCCAAACCGGCAATATCTTACCGTGCACTAGCCAATCCGGCAATATCTTACCGTGCACTTCCCAAACCGGCAATATCTCACCATGCACTTCCCAAACCGGCAATATTTTACCGTGCACTAGCCAATCCGGCAATATCTTACCGTGCACTTCCCAAACCGGCAATGTCTTACCATGCACTTCCCAAACCGGCAATATCTTACCGTGCACTAGCCAAACCAGCAATGTCTTCCCGTGCACTTCCCAAACCAGCAATATCTTACCATGCACTAATCAAACCGGCAATATCTTACCGTGCACTAGCCAAACCGGCAATATCTCACCGTGCACTAGCCAAACCGGCAATATCTCACCGTGCACTTCCCAAACCGGTAATATCTTACCGTGCACTTCCCAAACCGGCAATATCTTACCGTGCACTTCCCAAACCGGCAATATCTTACCGTGCACTAGCCAAACCGGCAATATCTTACCGTGCACTAGCCAAACCGGCACTATCTTACCGTGCACTTCCCACACAGGCAATATCTCACCGTGCACTTCCCAAACCAGCAATATCTCACCGTGCACTTCCCAAACCAGCAATATCTTACCGTGCACTTTCCAAACCGGCAATATCTTACCGTGCACTTTCCAAACCGGCAATATCTCACCGTACACTTCCCAAACCGGCAATATCTTACCGTGCACTTCCCAAACCGGCAATATCTCACTGTGCACTTCCAAAACCGGCAATATCTTACCGTGCACCTCCCAAACCGGCAATATCTCACCGTGCACTAGCCAAACCGGCAATATCTCACCGTGCACTTTCCAAACCAGCAACATCTTACCGTGCACTAGCCAAACCGGCAATCTCTTACCGTGCACTTTCCAAACCGGCAATATCTCATCTTGCACTATCCAAACCGGCAATATCTTACCGTGCACTTTCCAAACCAGCAATATCTTACCGTGCACTTGCCAAACCGTCAATATCTTACCGTGCACTTCCCAAACCGGCATATCTTACCGTGCACATTCCAAACCGGCAATATCTCACCGTGCACTAGCCAAACCGGCAATATCTTACCGCGCACATCCCAAACCAGCAATATCTCACCGTGCACTAGCCAAACCGGCAATATCTTACCGTGCACTTTCCAAACCAGCAATATCTCATCTTGCACTTCCCAAACTGGCAATATCTTACTGTGCACTTCCCAAACCGGCAATATCTCACCGTGCACTAGCCAAACCGGCAATATCTCACCGTGCACTAGCCAAACCGGCATTATCTTACCGTGCACATTCCAAACCAGCAATATCTTACCGTGCACTAGCCAAACAGGCAATATCTTACTGTGCACTAGCCAAACCAGCAATATCTTACCGTGCACTTCCCACACCGGCAATATATCACCGTGCACTAGCCAAACCGGCAATATATCACCGTGCACTAGCTAAACCGGCAATATCTCACCTTGCACTAGCCAAACCGGCAATATCACAGTGCACTAACCAAACCGGCAACATCTCACAGTGCACTAACCAAACCGGCAACATCTTACCGTGCACTTCCCAAACCAGCAATATCTTACCGTGCACTTCCCAAACCGGCATTATCTCACCGTGCACTTCACAAACCGTCAATGTCTTACCGTGCACTTCCCAAACCGGCAATGTCTTACCGTGCGCTTCCCAAACCGGCAATATATTACCGTGCACTTCCCAAACCGGCAATATCTTACCGTGCACTTTCCAAACCAGCAATATCTCACCGTGCACTTCCCAAACCAGCAATATCTCATCTTGCACTATCCAAACCGGCAATATCTTACCGTGCACTTGCCAAACCGGCAGTATCTTAGCGTGCACTAGCCAAACCGGCAATATCTCACCGTGCACTAGCCAAACCGGCAATATCTTACCGTGCACTTCCCAAACCGGCAATATCTTACCGTGCACTAGCCAAACCGGCAATATCTTACCGTGCACTTCCCAAACCGGCAATATCCTACCGTGCACTAGCCAAACCGGCAATATCTTACCGTGCACTTCCCAAACCGGCAATATCTTACTGTGCACTAGCCAAACCTGCAATATCTCACCGTGCACTTGCCAAACCGGCAATATCTTACCGTGCACTAGCCAAACCGGCAATATCTTACCGTGCACTTCCCAAACCGGCAATATCCTACCGTGCACTAGCCAAACCGGCAATATCTTACCGTGCACTTCCCAAACCGGCAATATCTTACTGTGCACTAGCCAAACCTGCAATATCTCACCGTGCACTTGCCAAACCGTCAATATCTCACCGTGCACCAGCCAAACCGGCAATATCTTACCGTGCACTAGCCAAACCACCAATATCTTACCGTGCACTAGCCAAACCGCCAATATCTTACCGTGCACTAACCAAACAGGCAATATCTTACCGTGCACTTCCCAAACCGGCAATATCTTGCCGTGCACTAGCCAAACCGGCAATATCTCACCGTGCACTTGCCAAACCGGCATTATCTTAGCGTGCACTTCCCAAACCGGCAATATCTTAGCGTGCACTTCCCAAACCTTCAATATCTTACCGTGCGCTAGCCAAACCAGTAATATCTCACTGTGCAATTCCCAAACCGGCAATGTCTTACCGTGCACTGCCCAAACCGGCAATATCTTACCATGCACTAGCCAAACTAGTAATATCTCACCGTGCACTTCCCAAACCGGCAATATCTCACCATGCACTTCCCAAACCGGCAATATCTTACCGTGCACTAGCCAATCCGGCAATATCTTACCGTGCACTTCCCAAACCGGCAATATCTCACCATGCACTTCCCAAACCGGCAATATCTTACCGTGCACTAGCCAATCCGGCAATATCTTACCGTGCACTTCCCAAACCGGCAATGTCTTACCATGCACTTCACAAACCGGCAATATCTTACCGTGCACTTCCCAAACCGGCAATATCTTACAGGGCACTAGCCAATCCGGCAATATCTTACCGTGCACTTCCCAAACCGGCAATATCTTACCGTGCACTTCCCAAACCAGCAATATCTTACCGTGCACTTCCCAAACCGGCAATATCTTACCGTGCACTTCCCAAACCGGCAATATCTTACCGTGCACTTCCCAAACCGGCAATATCTTACCGGGCACTAGCCAATCCGGCAATATCTTACCGTGCACTTCCCAAACCGGCAATATCTTACCGTGCACTTCCCAAACCGGCAATATCTTACCGTGCACTTCCCAAACCGGCAATATCTCACCGTGCACTTCCCAAACCGGCAATATCTCACCATGCACTTCCCAAACCGGCAATATCTTACCATACCCTAGCCAATCCGGCAATATCTTACTGTGCACTTCCCAAACCGGCAATATCTCACCGTGCACTTCCCACACCGGCAATATCTTACCGTGCACTTCCCAAACCGGCAATACCTTACCGTGCACTAGCCAAACCGGCAATATATCACCGTGCACTGCCCAAACCGGCAATATCTTACCGTGCACTTCCCAAACCAGCAATAACTTACCGTGCCCTAGCCAATCCGGCAATATCTTACTGTGCACTTCCCAAACCGGCAATATCTTACTGTGCACTTCCCAAACCGGCAATATCTCACCGTGCACTTCCCACACCGGCAATATATCACCGTGCACTTCCCAAACCGGCAATATCTTACCGTGCACTTGCCAAACCGGCAATATCTTACCGTGCACTTCCCAAACCGGCAATATCTTACCGTGCACTAGCCAAACTAGTAATATCTTACCGTGCACTTCCCAAACAGGCAATATCTTACCGTGCACTAGCCAAACCGGCAATATATCACCGTGCACTTCCCAAACCGGCATTATCTTACCGTGCACTTCCTAAACCGGCAATATATCACCGTGCACTGCCCAAACCGGCAATATCTTACCGTGCACTTCCCAAACCGGCAATATCTTACCGTGCACTTGCCAAACCGGCAATATTTGCGACCACTCTCGGTGACCGTGTAGAGGTAAATGTAGTTGTCGTGTGATCCTATTGCCAGGAAATTACCATCTGTTGGAACATAAACCAATTAATATTCATGTAATAACTGCAGTGGGGGGGGGGGGGGGGAGAAGAGAGAAGGACAGATTGCTGCTCACCTTCCCGGTTTCACCTTGTGGGTTTATAGAGGCTTCCCCCACAAATCATTCAGGGAGCTCACAGTTCACAGGGTAGGCCCGTGGGCGAGTGGCTGAGGGTGAGCCTAAAGAATACTGGATAGTCAGACTAAATCCTCCCTCACACTGGATAGTCAGACTAAATCCTCCCTCACACTGGATAGTCAGACTAAATCCTCCCTCACTCACACTGGATAGTCAGACTAAATCCTCCCTCACTCACACTGGATAGTCAGACTGAATCCTCACTCACACTGGATAGTCAGACTAGATCCTCCCTCACTCACACTGGATAGTCAGACTAGATCCTCCCTCACTCACACTGGATAGTCAGACTAAATCCTCCCTCACTCACACTGGATAGTCAGACTAAATCCTCCCTCCCTCACACTGGATAGTCAGACTAAACCCTCCTTTCCTCACACTGGATAGTCAGACTAAATCCTCCCTCACTCACACTGGATAGTCAGACTAAATCCTCCCTCCCTCACACTGGATAGTCAGACTAAACCCTCCTTTCCTCACACTGGATAGTCAGACTAAATCCTCCCTCACTCACACTGGATAGACAGACTAAATCCTCCCTCACACTGGATAGACAGACTAAATCCTCCCTCACACTGGATAGTCAGACTAAATCCTCCCTCACTCACACTGGATAGTCAGACTAAATCCTCCCTCCCTCACACTGGATAGTCAGACTAAATCCCCCTTTCCTCACACTGGATAGTCAGACTAAATCCTCCCTCGCTCACACTGGATAGTCAGACTAAATCCTCCCTCACTCACACTGGATAGTCAGACTGAATCCTCCTTCACTCACACTGGATAGTCAGACTAAATCCTCCCTCACACTGGACAGTCAGACTGAATCCTCCTTTCCTCACACTGGATAGTCAGACTAAATCCTCCCTCACTCACACTGGATAGTCAGACTGAATCCTCCCTCCCTCACACTGGATAGTCAGACTAAATCCTCCCTCACTCACACTGGATAGTCAGACTAAATCCTCCCTCACACTGGATAGTCAGACTAAATCCTCCCTCCCTCACACTGGATAGTCAGACTAAATCCTCCCTCACACTGGATAGACAGACTAAATCCTCCCTCACACTGGATAGTCAGACTAAATCCTCCCTCACTCACACTGGATAGTCAGACTGAATCCTCCTTTCCTCACACTGGATAGTCAGACTAAATCCCCCTTTCCTCACACTGGATAGTCAGACTAAATCCTCCCTCGCTCACACTGGATAGTCAGACTAAATCCTCCTTTCCTCACACTGGATAGTCAGACTAAATCCTCCCTCACTCACACTGGATAGTCAGACTAAATCCTCCCTCACACTGGATAGTCAGACTAAATCCTCCCTCACTCACACTGGATAGTCAGACTGAATCCTCCCTCCCTCACACTGGATAGTCAGACTAAATCCTCCCTCACACTGGATAGTCAGACTAAATCCTCCCTCACACTGGATAGTCAGACTAAATCCTCCCTCCCTCACACTGGATAGTCAGACTAAATCCTCCCTCACACTGGATAGTCAGACTAAATCCTCCCTCCCTCACACTGGATAGTCAGACTAAATCCTCCCTCACTCACACTGGATAGTCAGACTACATCCTCCCTCACTGGATAGTCAGACTAAATTCTCCCTCCCTCACACTGGATAGTCAGACTAAATCCTCCCTCACACTGGATAGTCAGACTAAATCCTCCCTCCCTCACACTGGAGAGTCAGACTAAATCCTCCCTCACTCACACTGGATAGTCAGACTAAATCCTCCCTCCCTCACACTGGATAGTCAGACTAAATCCTCCCTCACTCACACTGGATAGTCAGACTAAATCCTCCCTCACTCACACTGGATAGTCAGACTAAATCCTCCCTCCCTCACACTGGATAGTCAGACTAAATCCTCCCTCACTCACACTGGATAGTCAGACTAAATCCTCCTTTCCTCACACTGGATAGTCAGACTTAATCCTCCCTCACTCACACTGGATAGTCAGACTAAATCCTCCCTCACTCACACTGGATAATCAGACTAAATCCTCCCTCACACTGGATAGTCAGACTAAATCCTCCCTCACTCACACTGGATTGTCAGACTAAATCCTCCCTCCCTCACACTGGATAGTCAGACTAAATCCTCCACTCACACAGGATAGACAGACTAAATCCTCCTTTCCTCACACTGGATAGGCAGACTAAATCCTCCTTTCCTCACACTGGATAATCAGACTAAATCCTCCCTCCCTCACACTGGATAGTCAGACTGAATCCTCCTTACCTCACACTGGATTGTCAGACTAAATCCTCCCTCACTCACACTGGATAGTCAGACTAAATCCTCCCTCACTCACACTGGATAGTCAGACTGAATCCTCCTTTCCTCACACTGGATAGTCAGACTGAATCCTCCCTCACTCACACTGGATAGTCAGACTGAATCCTCCCTCCCTCACACTGGATAGTCAGACTAAATCCTCCCTCACACTGGATAGTCAGACTAAATCCTCCCTCACTCACACTGGATAGTCAGACTGAATCCTCCCTCACTCACACTGGATAGTCAGACTAAATCCTCCCTTCCTCACACTGGATAGTCAGACTAAATCCTCACTCACACTGGATAGTCAGACTAAATCCTCCCTTCACTCACACTGGATAGTCAGACTGAATCCTCCTTTCTTCACACTGGATAGTCAGAGTAAATCCTCCCTCACTCACACTGGATAGTCAGACTGAATCCTCCTTCACTCACACTGGATAGTCAGACTGAATCCTCCTTCACTCACACTGGATAGTCAGACTGAATCCTCCTTCACTCACACTGGATAGTCAGACTAAATCCTCCCTCACACTGGATAGTCAGACTAAATCCTCCCTCACTCACACTGGATAGTCAGACTAAATCCTCCCTCACTCACACTGGATAGTCAGACTGAATCCTCCTTTCCTCACACTGGATAGTCAGACTGAATCCTCCCTCACTCACACTGGATAGTCAGACTAAATCCTCCTTCACTCACACTGGATAGTCAGACTGAATCCTCCTTCACTCACACTGGATAGTCAGACTGAATCCTCCTTCACTCACACTGGATAGTCAGACTAAATCCTCCCTCACACTGGATAGTCAGACTAAATCCTCCCTCACTCACACTGGATAGTCAGACTAAATCCTCCCTCACTCACACTGGATAGTCAGACTAAATCCTCCTTTCCTCACACTGGATAGTCAGACTGAATCCTCCTTCACTCACACTGGATAGTCAGACTAAATCCTCCCTCACACTGGATAGTCAGACTGAATCCTCCTTTCCTCACACTGGATAGTCAGACTGAATCCTCCCTCACTCACACTGGATACTCAGACTAAATCCTCCCTCACACTGGATAGTCAGACTAAATCCTCCCTCACTCACACTGGATAGTCAGACTAAATCCTCCCTCACACTGGATAGTCAGACTAAATCCTCCCTCACTCACACTGGATAGTCAGACTAAATCCTCCCTCACACTGGATAGTCAGACTAAATCCTCCCTCACACTGGATAGTCAGACTAAATCCTCCTTTCCTCACACTGGATAGTCAGACTAAATCCTCCCTCACACTGGATAGTCAGACTAAATCCTCCCTTCACTCACACTGGATAGTCAGACTAAACCCTCCTATCCTCACACTGGATAATCAGACTAAATCCTCCTTTCCTCACACTGGATAGTCAGACTAAATCCTCCTTTCCTCACACTGGATAGTCAGACTAAATCCTCCCTCACTCACACTGGATAGTTAGAGTAAATCCTCCTTTCCTCACACTGGATAGTCAGACTAAATCCTCCCTCACTCACACTGGATAGTCAGACTAAATCCTCCCTCACTCACACTGGATAGTCAGACTAAATCCTCCCTCACTCACACTGGATAGTCAGACTAAATCCTCCTTTCCTCACACTGGATAGTCAGACTAAATCCTCCCTCACTCACACTGGATAGTCAGACTAAATCCTCCCTCACTCACACTGGATAGTCAGACTGAATCCTCCTTTCCTCACACTGGATAGTCAGACTGAATCCTCCCTCACTCACACTGGATAGTCAGACTGAATCCTCCCTCCCTCACACTGGATAGTCAGACTAAATCCTCCCTCACACTGGATAGTCAGACTAAATCCTCCCTCACTCACACTGGATAGTCAGACTAAATCCTCCCTCACTCACACTGGATAGTCACACTAAATCATCCTTTCCTCACACTGGATAGTCAGACTGAATCCTCCTTCCCTCACACTGGATAGTCAGACTGAATCCTCCTTCACTCACACTGGATAGTCAGACTAAATCCTCCCTCACACTGGATAGTCAGACTAAATCCTCCCTCACACTGGATAGTCAGACTAAATCCTCCTTTCCTCACACTGGATAGTCAGACTAAATCCTCCCTCACTCATACTGGATAGTCAGACTAAATCCTCCCTCACTCATACTGGATAGTCAGACTGAATCCTCCTTCCCTCACACTGGATAGTCAGACTAAATCCTCCCTCACTCACACTGGATAGTCAGACTAAATCCTCCCTCACTCACACTGGATAGTCAGACTAAATCATCCTTTACTCACACTGGATAGTCAGACTGAATCCTCCTTCCCTCACACTGGATAGTCAGACTGAATCCTCCCTCACACTGGATAGTCAGACTAAATCCTCCCTCACACTGGATAGTCAGACTAAATCCTCCCTCACACTGGATAGTCAGACTAAACCCTCCCTCACTCACACTGGATACTCAGACTAAACCCTCCCTCACTCACACTGGATACTCAGACTAAATCCTCCTTTCCTCACACTGGATAGTCAGACTGAATCCTCCCTCACTCACACTGGATAGTCAGACTAAATCCTCCTTTCCTCACACTGGATAGTCAGACTAAATCCTCTTTTCCTCACACTGGATAGTCAGAGTAAATCCTCCTTTCCTCACACTGGATAGTCAGACTGAATCCTCCCTCACTCACACTGGATAGTCAGACTAAATCCTCCTTTCCTCACACTGGATAGTCAGACTGAATCCTCCCTCACTCACACTGGATAGTCAGACTAAATCCTCCCTGACTCACACTGGATAGTCAGACTAAATCCTCCCTCACACTGGATAGTCAGACTAAATCCTCCCTCACACTGGATAGTCAGACTAAATCCTCCCTCACACTGGATAGTCAGACTAAATCCTCCCTCACTCACACTGGATAGTCAGACTAAATCCTCCTTTCCTCACACTGGATAGTCAGACTGAATCCTCCTTCACTCACACTGGATAGTCAGACTGAATCCTCCCTCACTCACACTGGATAGTCAGACTAAATCCTCCTTTCCTCACACTGGATAGTCAGACTGAATCCTCACTCACACTGGATAGTCAGACTAAATCCTCCCTCACTCACACTGGATAGTCAGACTAAATCCTCCCTCACTCACACTGGATAGTCAGACTAAATCATCCTTTCCTCACACTGGATAGTCAGACTGAATCCTCCTTCCCTCACACTGGATAGTCAGACTGAATCCTCCCTCACACTGGATAGTCAGACTTAATCCTCCCTCACACTGGATAGTCAGACTAAATCCTCCCTCACTCACACTGGATAGTCAGACTAAATCCTCCTTCCCTCACACTGGATAGTCAGACTGAATCCTCCTTCACTCACACTGGATAGTCAGACTAAATCCTCCCTCACACTGGATAGTCAGGCTAAATCCTCCCTCACACTGGATAGTCAGACTAAATCCTCCTTTCCTCACACTGGATAGTCAGACTAAATCCTCCCTCACACTGGATAGTCAGACTAAATCCTCCTTTCCTCACACTGGATAGTCAGACTAAATCCTCCTTTCCTCACACTGGATAGTCAGACTAAATCCTCCTTTCCTCACACTGGATAGTCAGACTAAATCCTCCCTCACTCACACTGGATACTCAGACTAAACCCTCCCTCACTCACACTGGATACTCAGACTAAATCCTCCTTTCCTCACACTGGATAGTCAGACTGAATCCTCCCTCACTCACACTGGATAGTCAGACTAAATCCTCCTTTCCTCACACTGGATAGTCAGACTAAATCCTCTTTTCCTCACACTGGATAGTCAGAGTAAATCCTCCTTTCCTCACACTGGATAGTCAGACTGAATCCTCCCTCACTCACACTGGATAGTCAGACTAAATCCTCCCTCCCTCACACTGGATAGTCAGACTAAATCCTCCCTCCCTCACACTGGATAGTCAGACTAAATCCTCCCTCACTCACACTGGATAGTCAGACTAAATTCTCCTTTCCTCACACTGGATAGGCAGACTAAACCCTCCTTTCCTCACACTGGATAATCAGACTAAATCCTCCTTTCCTCACACTGGATAGTCAGACTAAATCCTCCCTCACTCACACAGGATAGTCAGACTAAATCCTCCCTCACTCGCACTGGATAGTCAGACTAAACCCTCCTTCCCTCACACTGGATAATCAGACTAAATCCTCCTTCACTCACACTGGATAGTCAGACTAAATCCTCCTTTCCTCACACTGGATAGTCAGACTAAATCCTCCCTCACTCACACTGGATAGTCAGACTAAATCCTCCCTCACTCACACTGGATAGTCAGACTAAATCCTCCTTTCCTCACACTGGATAGTCAGACTAAATCCTCCTTTCCTCACACTGGATAGTCAGACTAAATCCTCCCTCCCTCACACTGGATAGTCAGACTTAATCCTCCCTCACACTGGATAGTCAGACTAAATTCTCCTTTCCTCACACTGGATAGTCAGACTAAATCCTCCTTCACTCACACTGGATAGTCAGACTAAATCCTCCCTCACTCACACTGGATAGTCAGACTAAATCCTTCCTCACTCACACTGGATAGTCAGACTAAATCCCCCTTTCCTCACACTGGATAGTCAGACTAAATCCTCCTTTCCTCACACTGGATAGTCAGACTAAATCCTCCCTCACTCACACTGGATAGTCAGACTAAATCCTCCCTCACTCACACTGGATAGTCAGACTAAATCCTTCCTCACTCACACTGGATAGTCAGACTAAATCCTCCTTTCCTCACACTGGATAGTCAGACTAAATCCTCCCTCACTCACACTGGATTGTCAGACTGAATCCTTCCTCACTCACACTGGATAGTCAGACTGAATCCTCCCTCACTCACACTGGATAGTCAGACTAAATCCTCCCTCACTCACACTGGATAGTCAGACTAAATCTTCCCTCACACTGGATAGTCAGACTGAATACTCCTTTCCTCACACTGGATAGTCAGACTAAATCCTCCCTCACTCACACTGGATAATCAGACTGAATCCTCCTTTCCTCACACTGGATAATCAGACTGAATCCTCCTTTCCTCACACTGGATAATCAGACAAAATCCTCCCTTCCTCACACTGGATAGTCAGACTAAACCCTCCTTTCCTCACACTGGATAGTCAGACTAAATCCTCCCTCACTCACACTGGATAGTCAGACTGAATCCTCCTTTCCTCACACTGGATAGTCTGACTAAATCCTCCTTTCCTCACACTGGATAGTCAGACTACATCTTCCCTCCCTCACACTGGATAGTCAGACTAAACCCTCCTTTCCTCACACTGGATAGTCAGACTAAATCCTCCCTCACTCACACTGGATTGTCAGACTAAATCCTCCTTTCCTCACACTGGATAGTCAGACTAAATCCTCCCTCACTCACACTGGATAGTCAGACTGAATCCTCCCTCACTCACACTGGATAGTCAGACTAAACCCTCCTTTCCTCACACTGGATTGTCAGACTAAATCCTCCTTGACTCACACTGGATAGTCAGACTAAATCCTCCCTCACTCACACTGGATAGTCAGACTAAATCCTCCCTCACTCACACTGGATAGTCAGACTAAATCCTCCTTTCCTCCCTCACACTGGATAATCAGTCTAAATCCTCCCTCACTCACACTGGATAGTCAGACTAAATCCTCCCTCCCTCACACTGGATAGTCAGACTAAATCCTCCCTCACTCACACTGGATAGTCAGACTAAATCCTCCCTCACTCACACTGGATAGTCAGACTAAATCCTTCCTCACTCACACTGGATAGTCAGACTAAATCCTCCTTCACTCACACTGGATAGTCAGACTGAATCCTCCTTTCCTCACACTGGATAGTCAGACTAAATCCTCCCTCACTCACACTGGATAATCAGACTGAATCCTCCTTTCCTCACACTGGATAATCAGACTGAATCCTCCTTTCCTCACACTGGATAATCAGACTAAATCCTCCCTTCCTCACACTGGATAGTCAGACTAAACCCTCCTTTCCTCACACTGGATAGTCAGACTAAATCCTCCCTCACTCACACTGGATAGTCAGACTGAATCCTCCTTTCCTCACACTGGATAGTCTGACTAAATCCTCCTTTCCTCACACTGGATAGTCAGACTACATCTTCCCTCCCTCACACTGGATAGTCAGACTAAATACTCCCTCACTCACACTGGATTGTCAGACTAAATCCTCCTTTCCTCACACTGGATAGTCAGACTAAATCCTCCCTTACTCACACTGGATAGTCAGACTGAATCCTCCCTCACTCACACTGGATAGTCTGACTAAATCCTCCTTCCCTCACACTGGATAGTCAGACTGAATCCTCCTTTCCTCACACTGGATAGTCAGACTAAATCTTCCCTCCCTCACACTGGATAGTCAGACTGAATCCTCCCTCACTCACACTGGATAGTCTGACTAAATCCTCCTTCCCTCACACTGGATAGTCTGACTAAATCCTCCTTTCCTCACACTGGATAGTCAGACTAAATCTTCCCTCCCTCACACTGGATAGTCAGACTAAACCCTCCTTTCCTCACACTGGATAGTCAAACTAAATCCTCCCTCACTCACACTGGATAGTCAGACTAAACCCTCCTTTCCTCACATTGGATTGTCAGACTAAATCCTCCTTCACTCACACTGGATAGTCAGACTAAATCCTCCCTCACTCACACTGGATAGTCAGACTAAATCCTCCTTTCCTCCCTCACACTGGATAATCAGTCTAAATCCTCCCTCACTCACACTGGATAGTCAGACTAATTCCTCCCTCACTCACACTGGATAGTCAGACTAAATCCTCCCTCACTCACACTGGATAGTCAGACTAAATCCTCCCTCACTCACACTGGATCGTCAGACTAAGTCCTTCCTCACTCACACTGGATAGTCAGACTAAATCCTCCTTCACTCACACTGGATAGTCAGACTAAATTCTCCTTTCCTCACACTGGATAGTCAGACTAAATCCTCCCTCACTCACACTGGATAGTCAGACTAAATCCTCCCACGCTCACACTGGATAGTCAGACTAAATCCTCCCTCGCTCACACTGGATAGTCAGACTAAATCCTCCCTCACTCACACTGGATAGTCAGACTAAATCCTCCCTTACTCACACTGGATAGTCAGACTAAATCCTCCCTCACTCACACTGGATAGTCAGACTAAATCCTCCCTCACTCACACTGGATAGTCAGACTCAATCCTCCTTCACTCACACTGGATAGTCAGACTGAATCCTCCTTTCCTCACACTGGATAGTCAGACTAAATCCTCCCTTACTCACACTGGATAGTCAGACTGAATCCTCCTTTCCTCACACTGGATAGTCAGACTAAATCCTCCCTCACTCACACTCGATAGTCAGACTAAATCCTCCTTTCCTCACACTGGATAGTCAGACTAAATCCTCCCTCACTCACACTGGATAGTCAGACTGAATCCTTCCTCACTCACACTGGATAGTCAGACTGAATCCTCCCTCACTCACACTGGATAGTCAGACTAAATCCTCCCTCACTCACACTGGATAGTCAGACTAAATCCTCCCTCACTCACACTGGATAGTCAGACTGAATCCTCCTTCACTCACACGGGATAGTCAGACTAAATCCTCCCTCACTCACACTGGATAGTCAGACTAAATCCTCCCTCACACTGGACAGTCAGAGTAAATCCTCCCTCACTCACACTGGATAGTCAGACTGAATCCTCCTTTCCTCACACTGGATAGTCAGACTGAATCCTCCCTCACTCACACTGGATAGTCAGACTAAATCCTCCTTCACTCACACTGGATAGTCAGACTTAATCCTCCCTCACACTGGATAGTCAGACTTAATCCTCCCTCACTCACACTGGATAGTCAGACTAAATCCTCCCTCACTCACACTGGATAGTCAGAGTAAATCCTCCTTTCCTCCCTCACACTGGATAGTCAGACTAAATCCCCCTTTCCCCACACTGGATAGTCAGACTGAATCCTCCTTTCCTCACACTGGATAGTCAGACTGAATCCTCCTTTCCTCACACTGGATAGTCAGACTAAATCCTCCCTCACTCACACTGGATAATCAGACTGAATCCTCCTTTCCTCACACTGGATAGTCAGACTTAATCCTCCCTCACACTGGATAATCAGACTGAATCCTCCCTCACTCACACTGGATAATCAGACTAAATCCTCCCTCACTCACATTGGATAGTCAGACTAAACCCTCCTTTCCTCACACTGGATAGTCAGACTGAATCCTCCCTCACTCACACTGGATAGTCAGACTAAATCCTCCTTTCCTCACACTGGATAGTCAGACTAAATCCTCCCTCACTCACACTGGACAGCTGTGCTAAATCCTCCCTCACTCACACTGGATAGTCAGACTAAATCCTCCCTCACTCACACTGGATAGTCAGACTAAATCCCCCTTTCCCCACACTGGATAGTCAGACTAAATCCTCCCTCACTCACACTGGATAGTCAGACTGCATCCTCCCTCACTCACACTGGATAGTCAGACTAAATCCGCCTTTCCTCACACTGGATAGTCAGACTAAATCCTCCCTCCCTCACACTGGATAGTCCGACTGAATCCTCCCTCACACTGGAGAGTCAGACTGAATCCTCCCTCACTCACACTGGATAGTCAGACTAAATCCTCCCTCACTCACACTGGATAGTCAGACTAAATCCTCCTTCACTCACACTGGATAGTCAGACTAAATCCTCCTTTCCTCACACTGGATAGTCAGACTAAACTCTCCTTTCCCCACACTGGATAGTCAGACTAAATCCTCCCTCCCTCACACTGGATAGTCAGACTAAATCCTCCTTCACTCACACTGGATAGTCAGACTAAATCCTCCCTCCCTCACACTGGATAGTCAGACTAAATTCTCCTTTCCCCACACTGGATTGTCAGACTGAATCCTCCCTCACTCACACTGGATAGTCAGACTACATCCTCCTTCACTCACACTGGATAGTCAGACTAAATCCTCCTTTCCTCACACTGGATAGTCAGACTAAATCCTCCCTCCCTCACACTGGATAGTCAGACTAAATTCTCCTTTCCCCACACTGGATTGTCAGACTGAATCCTCCCTCACTCAAACTGGATAGTCAGACTGAATCCTCCCTCACACTTGATAGTCAGACTAAATCCTCCTTCACTCACACTGGATCGTCAGACTAAATCCTCCTTTCCTCACACTGGATAGTCAGACTAAATCCTCCCTCACTCACACTGGATAGTCAGACTGAATCCTCCTTTCCCCACACTGGATAGTCAGACTAAATCCTCCCTCACTCACACTGGATAGTCAGACTAAATCCTCCCTCACTCACACTGGATAGTCAGACTGAATCCTCCCTCACTCACACTGGATAGTCAGACTAAATCCTCCCTGACTCACACTGGATAGTCAGAGTAAATCCTCCCTCACTCACACTGGATAGTCAGAATGAATCCTCCCTCACTCACACTGGATAGTCAGACTAAATCCTCCCTCACTCAGACTGGATAGTCAGACTAAATCCTCCCTCACTCACACTGGATAGTCAGACTGAATCCTCCTTTCCTCACACTGGATAGTCAGACTGAATCCTCCCGCACCCACACTGGATAGTCAGACTAAATCCTCCCTCACTCACACTGGATAGTCAGACTGAATCCTCCCTCACTCACACTGGATAGTCAGACTAAATCCTCCCTCACTCACACTGGATAGTCAGACTGAATCCTCCCTCACTCACACTGGATAGTCAGACTAAATCCTCCCTGACTCACACTGGATAGTCAGAGTAAATCCTCCCTCACTCACACTGGATAGTCAGAATGAATCCTCCCTCACTCACACTGGATAGTCAGACTAAATCCTCCCTCACTCAGACTGGATAGTCAGACTAAATCCTCCCTCACTCACACTGGATAGTCAGACTGAATCCTCCTTTCCTCACACTGGATAGTCAGACTGAATCCTCCCGCACCCACACTGGATAGTCAGACTAAATCCTCCCCCACTCACACTGGATAGTCAGACTGAATCCTCCTTCACTCACACTGGATCGTCAGACTGAATCCTCCTTCACTCACACTGGATAGTCAGACTGAATCCTCCTTCACTCACACTGGATAGTCAGACTGAATCCTCCTTTCCTCACACTGGATAGTCAGACTGAATCCTCCTTCACTCACACTGGATAGTCAGACTAAATCCTCCCTCACTCACACTGGATAGTCAGACTAAATCCTCCTTCACTCACACTGGATAGTCAGACTAAATCCTCCCTCACCCACACTGGATAGTCAGACTAAATCCTCCTTTCCTCACACTGGATAGTCAGACTAAATCCCCCTTTCCTCACACTGGATAGTCAGACTGAATCCTCCTTTCCTCACACTGGATAGTCAGAGTAAATCCTCCCTCACTCACACTGGATAGTCAGACTAAATCCTCCTTTCCTCACACTGGATAGTCAGACTAAATCCTCCCTCACTCACACTGGATAGTCAGACTAAATCCTCCTTCACTCACACTGGATAGTCAGACTGAATCCTCCTTTCCTCACACTGGATAGTCAGACTAAATCCTCCCTTACTCACACTGGATAGTCAGACTGAATCCTCCTTTCCTCACACTGGATAGTCAGACTAAATCCTCCCTCACTCACACTCGATAGTCAGACTAAATCCTCCTTTCCTCACACTGGATAGTCAGACTAAATCCTCCCTCACTCACACTGGATAGTCAGACTGAATCCTTCCTCACTCACACTGGATAGTCAGACTGAATCCTCCCTCACTCACACTGGATAGTCAGACTAAATCCTCCCTCACTCACACTGGATAGTCAGACTAAATCCTCCCTCACTCACACTGGATAGTCAGACTGAATCCTCCTTCACTCACACGGGATAGTCAGACTAAATCCTCCCCCACTCACACTGGATAGTCAGACTAAATCCTCCCTCACACTGGACAGTCAGAGTAAATCCTCCCTCACTCACACTGGATAGTCAGACTGAATCCTCCTTTCCTCACACTGGATAGTCAGACTGAATCCTCCCTCACTCACACTGGATAGTCAGACTAAATCCTCCTTCACTCACACTGGATAGTCAGACTTAATCCTCCCTCACACTGGATAGTCAGACTTAATCCTCCCTCACTCACACTGGATAGTCAGACTAAATCCTCCCTCACTCACACTGGATAGTCAGAGTAAATCCTCCTTTCCTCCCTCACACTGGATAGTCAGACTAAATCCCCCTTTCCCCACACTGGATAGTCAGACTGAATCCACCTTTCCTCACACTGGATAGTCAGACTGAATCCTCCTTTCCTCACACTGGATAGTCAGACTAAATCCTCCCTCACTCACACTGGATAATCAGACTGAATCCTCCTTTCCTCACACTGGATAGTCAGACTTAATCCTCCCTCACACTGGATAATCAGACTGAATCCTCCCTCACTCACACTGGATAATCAGACTAAATCCTCCCTCACTCACATTGGATAGTCAGACTAAACCCTCCTTTCCTCACACTGGATAGTCAGACTGAATCCTCCCTCACTCACACTGGATAGTCAGACTAAATCCTCCCTCACTCACACTGGATAGTCAGACTGAATCCTCCCTCACTCACACTGGATAGTCAGACTAAATCCTCCCTGACTCACACTGGATAGTCAGAGTAAATCCTCCCTCACTCACACTGGATAGTCAGAATGAATCCTCCCTCACTCACACTGGATAGTCAGACTAAATCCTCCCTCACTCAGACTGGATAGTCAGACTAAATCCTCCCTCACTCACACTGGATAGTCAGACTGAATCCTCCTTTCCTCACACTGGATAGTCAGACTGAATCCTCCCGCACCCACACTGGATAGTCAGACTAAATCCTCCCTCACTCACACTGGATAGTCAGACTGAATCCTCCCTCACTCACACTGGATAGTCAGACTAAATCCTCCCTCACTCACACTGGATAGTCAGACTGAATCCTCCCTCACTCACACTGGATAGTCAGACTAAATCCTCCCTGACTCACACTGGATAGTCAGAGTAAATCCTCCCTCACTCACACTGGATAGTCAGAATGAATCCTCCCTCACTCACACTGGATAGTCAGACTAAATCCTCCCTCACTCAGACTGGATAGTCAGACTAAATCCTCCCTCACTCACACTGGATAGTCAGACTGAATCCTCCTTTCCTCACACTGGATAGTCAGACTGAATCCTCCCGCACCCACACTGGATAGTCAGACTAAATCCTCCCCCACTCACACTGGATAGTCAGACTGAATCCTCCTTCACTCACACTGGATCGTCAGACTGAATCCTCCTTCACTCACACTGGATAGTCAGACTGAATCCTCCTTCACTCACACTGGATAGTCAGACTGAATCCTCCTTTCCTCACACTGGATAGTCAGACTGAATCCTCCTTCACTCACACTGGATAGTCAGACTAAATCCTCCCTCACTCACACTGGATAGTCAGACTAAATCCTCCTTCACTCACACTGGATAGTCAGACTAAATCCTCCCTCACTCACACTGGATAGTCAGACTAAATCCTCCTTTCCTCACACTGGATAGTCAGACTAAATCCCCCTTTCCTCACACTGGATAGTCAGACTGAATCCTCCTTTCCTCACACTGGATAGTCAGAGTAAATCCTCCCTCACTCACACTGGATAGTCAGACTAAATCCTCCTTTCCTCACACTGGATAGTCAGACTAAATCCTCCCTCACTCACACTGGATAGTCAGACTAAATCCTCCTTCACTCACACTGGATAGTCAGACTGAATCCTCCTTTCCTCACACTGGATAGTCAGACTAAATCCTCCCTTACTCACACTGGATAGTCAGACTGAATCCTCCTTTCCTCACACTGGATAGTCAGACTAAATCCTCCCTCACTCACACTCGATAGTCAGACTAAATCCTCCTTTCCTCACACTGGATAGTCAGACTAAATCCTCCCTCACTCACACTGGATAGTCAGACTGAATCCTTCCTCACTCACACTGGATAGTCAGACTGAATCCTCCCTCACTCACACTGGATAGTCAGACTAAATCCTCCCTCACTCACACTGGATAGTCAGACTAAATCCTCCCTCACTCACACTGGATAGTCAGACTGAATCCTCCTTCACTCACACGGGATAGTCAGACTAAATCCTCCCTCACTCACACTGGATAGTCAGACTAAATCCTCCCTCACACTGGACAGTCAGAGTAAATCCTCCTTCACTCACACTGGATAGTCAGACTAAATCCTCCCTCCCTCACACTGGATAGTCAGACTAAATCCTCCTTCACTCACACTGGATAGTCAGACTTAATCCTCCCTCACACTGGATAGTCAGACTTAATCCTCCCTCACTCACACTGGATAGTCAGACTAAATCCTCCCTCACTCACACTGGATAGTCAGAGTAAATCCTCCTTTCCTCCCTCACACTGGATAGTCAGATTAAATCCCCCTTTCCCCACACTGGATAGTCAGACTGAATCCACCTTTCCTCACACTGGATAGTCAGACTGAATCCTCCTTTCCTCACACTGGATAGTCAGACTAAATCCTCCCTCACTCACACTGGATAATCAGACTGAATCCTCCTTTCCTCACACTGGATAGTCAGACTTAATCCTCCCTCACACTGGATAATCAGACTGAATCCTCCCTCACTCACACTGGATAATCAGACTAAATCCTCCCTCACTCACATTGGATAGTCAGACTAAACCCTCCTTTCCTCACACTGGATAGTCAGACTGAATCCTCCCTCACTCACACTGGATAGTCAGACTAAATCCTCCTTTCCTCACACTGGATAGTCAGACTAAATCC
The DNA here is from genome assembly GCF_047496885.1 of Scyliorhinus torazame. NCBI lineage: Eukaryota > Metazoa > Chordata > Chondrichthyes > Carcharhiniformes > Scyliorhinidae > Scyliorhinus > Scyliorhinus torazame. The sequence goes on along the minus strand of NC_092730.1, from coordinate 5,823,690 downwards.
TCCCTCACTCACACTGGACAGCTGTGCTAAATCCTCCCTCACTCACACTGGATAGTCAGACTAAATCCTCCCTCACTCACACTGGATAGTCAGACTAAATCCCCCTTTCCCCACACTGGATAGTCAGACTAAATCCTCCCTCACTCACACTGGATAGTCAGACTGCATCCTCCCTCACTCACACTGGATAGTCAGACTAAATCCGCCTTTCCTCACACTGGATAGTCAGACTAAATCCTCCCTCCCTCACACTGGATAGTCCGACTGAATCCTCCCTCACACTGGATAGTCAGACTAAATCCTCCTTTCCTCACACTGGATAGTCAGACTAAATCCTCCCTCACTCACACTGGATAGTCAGACTAAATCCTCCCTCACTCACACTGGATAGTCAGACTAAATCCTCCTTCACTCACACTGGATAGTCAGACTAAATCCTCCTTTCCTCACACTGGATAGTCAGACTAAATTCTCCTTTCCCCACACTGGATAGTCAGACTAAATCCTCCCTCACTCACACTGGATAGTCAGACTAAATCCTCCCTCCCTCACACTGGATAGTCAGACTAAATCCTCCTTCACTCACACTGGATAGTCAGACTAAATCCTCCCTCCCTCACACTGGATAGTCAGACTAAATTCTCCTTTCCCCACACTGGATTGTCAGACTGAATCCTCCCTCACTCACACTGGATAGTCAGACTACATCCTCCTTCACTCACACTGGATAGTCAGACTAAATCCTCCTTTCCTCACACTGGATAGTCAGACTAAATCCTCCCTCCCTCACACTGGATAGTCAGACTAAATTCTCCTTTCCCCACACTGGATTGTCAGACTGAATCCTCCCTCACACTGGATAGTCAGACTAAATCCTCCTTCACTCACACTGGATCGTCAGACTAAATCCTCCTTTCCTCACACTGGATAGTCAGACTAAATCCTCCCTCACTCACACTGGATAGTCAGACTGAATCCTCCTTTCCCCACACTGGATAGTCAGACTAAATCCTCCCTCACTCACACTGGATAGTCAGACTAAATCCTCCCTCACTCACACTGGATAGTCAGACTGAATCCTCCCTCACTCACACTGGATAGTCAGACTAAATCCTCCCTGACTCACACTGGATAGTCAGAGTAAATCCTCCCTCACTCACACTGGATAGTCAGAATGAATCCTCCCTCACTCACACTGGATAGTCAGACTAAATCCTCCCTCACTCAGACTGGATAGTCAGACTAAATCCTCCCTCACTCACACTGGATAGTCAGACTGAATCCTCCTTTCCTCACACTGGATAGTCAGACTGAATCCTCCCGCACCCACACTGGATAGTCAGACTAAATCCTCCCTCACTCACACTGGATAGTCAGACTGAATCCTCCCTCACTCACACTGGATAGTCAGACTAAATCCTCCCTCACTCACACTGGATAGTCAGATTGAATCCTCCCTCACTCACACTGGATAGTCAGACTAAATCCTCCCTGACTCACACTGGATAGTCAGAGTAAATCCTCCCTCACTCACACTGGATAGTCAGAATGAATCCTCCCTCACTCACACTGGATAGTCAGACTAAATCCTCCCTCACTCAGACTGGATAGTCAGACTAAATCCTCCCTCACTCACACTGGATAGTCAGACTAAATCCTCCTTTCCTCACACTGGATAGTCAGACTAAATCCTCCTTTCCTCACACTGGATGGTCAGACTAAATCCTCCCTCCCTCACACTGGATAGTCAGACTGAATCCTCCCTCACACTGGATATTCAGACTAAATCCCCCTTTCCTCACACTGGATAGTCAGACTAAATCCTCCCTCACTCACACTGGATAGTCAGACTAAATCCTCCCTCACTCACACTGGATAGTCAGACTAAATCCTCCCTCACTCACACTGGATAGTCAGACTGAATCCTCCCTCACACTGGATAGTCAGAATAAATCCCCCTTTCCTCACACTGGATAGTCAGACTAAATCCTCCCTCCCTCACACTGGATAGTCAGACTAAATTCTCCTTTCCCCACACTGGATAGTCAGACTAAATCCCCCTTTCCTCACACTGGATAGTCAGACTAAATCCTCCCTCACTCACACTGGATAGTCAGACTAAATCCTCCTTCACTCACACTGGATAGTCAGACTAAATCCTCCATCCCTCACACTGGATAATCAGACTAAATTCTCCTTTCCCCACACTGGATTGTCAGACTAAATCCTCCCTCCCTCACACTGGATAGTCAGACTAAATCCTCCTTCACTCACACTGGATAGTCAGACTAAATCCTCCCTCCCTCACACTGGATAGTCAGACTAAATTCTCCTTTCCCCACACTGGATTGTCAGACTGAATCCTCCCTCACTCACACTGGATAGTCAGACTAAATCCTCCTTCACTCACACTGGATAGTCAGACTAAATTCTCCTTTCCCCACACTGGATTGTCAGACTGAATCCTCCCTCACTCACACTGGATAGTCAGACTGAATCCTCCTTTCCCCACACTGGATAGTCAGACTAAATCCTCCCTCACTCACACTGGATAGTCAGACTAAATCCTCCCTCACTCACACTGGATAGTCAGACTGAATCCTCCCTGACTCACACTGGATAGTCAGAGTAAATCCTCCCTCACTCACACTGGATAGTCAGACTGAATCCTCCCTCACTCACACTGGATAGTCAGACTAAATCCTCCCTCACTCACACTGGATAGTCAGACTGAATCCTCCTTTCCTCACACTGGATAGTCAGACTGAATCCTCCCGCACTCACACTGGATAGTCAGACTAAATCCTCCCTCACTCACACTGGATAGTCAGACTGAACCCTCCTTCACTCACACTGGATAGTCAGACTGAATCCTCCTTTCCTCACACTGGATAGTCAGACTGAATCCTCCCGCACTCACACTGGATAGTCAGACTAAATCCTTCCTCACTCACACTGGATAGTCAGACTGAATCCTCCTTCACTCACACTGGATCGTCAGACTGAATCCTCCTTCACTCACACTGGATAGTCAGACTGAATCCTCCTTCACTCACACTGGATAGTCAGACTGAATCCTCCTTTCCTCATACTGGATAGTCAGACTGAATCCTCCTTCACTCACACTGGATAGTCAGACTAAATCCTCCCTCACTCACACTGGATAGTCAGACTAAATCCTCCTTCACTCACACTGGATAGTCAGACTAAATCCTCCCTCACTCACACTGGATAGTCAGACTAAATCCCCCTTTCCTCACACTGGATAGTCAGACTGAATCCTCCTTTCCTCACACTGGATAGTCAGAGTAAATCCTCCCTCACTCACACTGGATAATCAGACTGAATCCTCCTTCACTCATACTGGATAGTCAGACTGAATCCTCCTTCACTCACACTGGATAGTCAGACTAAATCCTCCCTCACTCACACTGGATAGTCAGACTAAATCCTCCTTCACTCACACTGGATAGTCAGACTAAATCCTCCCTCACTCACACTGGATAGTCAGACTAAATCCCCCTTTCCTCACACTGGATAGTCAGACTGAATCCTCCTTTCCTCACACTGGATAGTCAGACTGAATCCTCCCTCACTCACACTGGATAGTCAGACTGAATCCTCCTTTCCTCACACTGGATAGTCAGACTAAATCCTCCATCCCTCACACTGGATAATCAGACTAAATTCTCCTTTCCCCACACTGGATTGTCAGACTAAATCCTCCCTCCCTCACACTGGATAGTCAGACTAAATCCTCCTTCACTCACACTGGATAGTCAGACTAAATCCTCCCTCCCTCACACTGGATAGTCAGACTAAATTCTCCTTTCCCCACACTGGATTGTCAGACTGAATCCTCCCTCACTCACACTGGATAGTCAGACTAAATCCTCCTTCACTCACACTGGATAGTCAGACTAAATTCTCCTTTCCCCACACTGGATTGTCAGACTGAATCCTCCCTCACTCACACTGGATAGTCAGACTGAATCCTCCTTTCCCCACACTGGATAGTCAGACTAAATCCTCCCTCACTCACACTGGATAGTCAGACTAAATCCTCCCTCACTCACACTGGATAGTCAGACTGAATCCTCCCTGACTCACACTGGATAGTCAGAGTAAATCCTCCCTCACTCACACTGGATAGTCAGACTGAATCCTCCCTCACTCACACTGGATAGTCAGACTAAATCCTCCCTCACTCACACTGGATAGTCAGACTGAATCCTCCTTTCCTCACACTGGATAGTCAGACTGAATCCTCCCGCACTCACACTGGATAGTCAGACTAAATCCTCCCTCACTCACACTGGATAGTCAGACTGAACCCTCCTTCACTCACACTGGATAGTCAGACTGAATCCTCCTTTCCTCACACTGGATAGTCAGACTGAATCCTCCCGCACTCACACTGGATAGTCAGACTAAATCCTTCCTCACTCACACTGGATAGTCAGACTGAATCCTCCTTCACTCACACTGGATCGTCAGACTGAATCCTCCTTCACTCACACTGGATAGTCAGACTGAATCCTCCTTCACTCACACTGGATAGTCAGACTGAATCCTCCTTTCCTCATACTGGATAGTCAGACTGAATCCTCCTTCACTCACACTGGATAGTCAGACTAAATCCTCCCTCACTCACACTGGATAGTCAGACTAAATCCTCCTTCACTCACACTGGATAGTCAGACTAAATCCTCCCTCACTCACACTGGATAGTCAGACTAAATCCCCCTTTCCTCACACTGGATAGTCAGACTGAATCCTCCTTTCCTCACACTGGATAGTCAGAGTAAATCCTCCCTCACTCACACTGGATAATCAGACTGAATCCTCCTTCACTCATACTGGATAGTCAGACTGAATCCTCCTTCACTCACACTGGATAGTCAGACTAAATCCTCCCTCACTCACACTGGATAGTCAGACTAAATCCTCCTTCACTCACACTGGATAGTCAGACTAAATCCTCCCTCACTCACACTGGATAGTCAGACTAAATCCCCCTTTCCTCACACTGGATAGTCAGACTGAATCCTCCTTTCCTCACACTGGATAGTCAGACTGAATCCTCCCTCACTCACACTGGATAGTCAGACTGAATCCTCCTTTCCTCACACTGGATAGTCAGAGTAAATCCTCCCTCACTCACACTGGATAGTCAGACTGAATCCTCCTTTCCTCACACTGGATAGTCAGACTGAATCCTCCTTCACTCACACTGGATAGTCAGACTGAATCCTCCTTTCCTCACACTGGATAGTCAGACTGAATCCTCCCGCACTCACACTGGATAGTCAGACTAAATCCTCCCTCACTCACACTGGATAGTCAGACTGAATCCTCCTTCACTCACACTGGATCGTCAGACTGAATCCTCCTTCACTCACACTGGATAGTCAGACTGAATCCTCCTTCACTCACACTGGATAGTCAGACTGAATCCTCCTTTCCTCACACTGGATAGTCAGACTGAATCCTCCTTCACTCACACTGGATAGTCAGACTAAATCCTCCCTCACTCACACTGGATAGTCAGACTAAATCCTCCTTCACTCACACTGGATAGTCAGACTAAATCCTCCCTCACTCACACTGGATAGTCAGACTAAATCCTCCTTTCCTCACACTGGATAGTCAGACTAAATCCCCCTTTCCTCACACTGGATAGTCAGACTAAATCCTCCCTCGCTTACACTGGATAGTCAGACTAAATCCTCCCTCACTCACACTGGATAGTCAGACTGAATCCTCCTTCACTCACACTGGATAGTCAGACTAAATCCTCCTTCACTCACACTGGATAGTCAGACTAAATCCTCCCTCACTCACACTGGATAGTCAGACTGAATCCTCCTTTCCTCACACTGGATAGTCAGACTGAATCCTCCTTTCCTCACACTGGATAGTCAGACTGAATCCTCCTTCACTCACACTGGATAGTCAGACTGAATCCTCCTTTCCTCACACTGGATAGTCAGACTGAATCCTCCTTTCCTCACACTGGATCGTCAGACTGAATCCTCCTTTCCTCATACTGGATAGTCAGACTGAATCCTCCCTCACTCACACTGGATAGTCAGACTGAATCCTCCCTCACTCACACTGGATAGTCAGACTAAATCCTCACTCACTCACACTGGATAGTCAGACTAAATCCTCCTTTCCTCACACTGGATAATCAGACTAAATCCTCCCTCACTCACACTGGATAGTCAGACTAAATCCTCCCTCACTCACACTGGATAGTCAGACTAAATCCCCCTTTCCCCACACTGGATAGTCAGACTAAATCCTCCTTCACTCACACTGGATAGTCAGACTAAATCCTCCCTCCCTCACACTGGATAGTCAGACTAAATCCTCCCTCACTCACACTGGATAGTCAGACTAAATCCTCCCTCACTCACACTGGATAGTCAGACTAAATCCCCCTTTCCCCACACTGGATAGTCAGACTAAATCCTCCTTCACTCACACTGGATAGTCAGACTGAATCCTCCTTTCCTCACACTGGATAGTCAGACTGAATCCTCCTTTCCTCACACTGGATCGTCAGACTGAATCCTCCTTTCCTCATACTGGATAGTCAGACTGAATCCTCCCTCACTCACACTGGATAGTCAGACTGAATCCTCCCTCACTCACACTGGATAGTCAGACTAAATCCTCACTCACTCACACTGGATAGTCAGACTAAATCCTCCTTTCCTCACACTGGATAATCAGACTAAATCCTCCCTCACTCACACTGGATAGTCAGACTAAATCCTCCCTCACTCACACTGGATAGTCAGACTAAATCCCCCTTTCCCCACACTGGATAGTCAGACTAAATCCTCCTTCACTCACACTGGATAGTCAGACTAAATCCCCCTTTCCCCACACTGGATAATCAGACTAAACCCTCCTTTCCACACACTGGATAGTCAGACTAAATCCTCCCTCACTCACACTGGATAGTCAGACTAAATCCTCCCTCACTCACACTGGATAGTCAGACTGAATCCTCCTTCCCTCACACTGGATAGTCAGACTAAATCCTCCCTCACTCACACTGGATAGTCAGACTAAATCCTCCCTCACTCACACTGGATAGTCAGACTGAATCCTCCTTTCCTCACACTGGATAGTCAGACTGAATCCTCCTTTCCTCACACTGGACAGCTGTGCTAAATCCTCCTTTGCTCCCCACCCTCTCAGTGAGCACATCTCAAGCCACTGAGCTTTGTGTTACTGCAATCAACCCACCAAGACTGTTCGAGACTCCCAGGGCCAAAGGGGATGTTTTAGCCAGATTGTGACACAGCTGACATGTCACTCCATGTCAGAGACTTTCCACAGCAAGTGATACAGTCCATTACCTGGGGAGTAATGCACCACTGAGAGTTACCTGGGGAGTAACGCACCACTGAGAGTTACCTGTGGAGTAACTTACCACTGAGAGTTACCTGAGGAGTAACGCACCACTGAGAGTTACCTGGGGAGTAACGCACAACATGGGGAGTAACCTACCACTGAGAGTTACCTGGGGAGTAATGCACACTGAGAGTTACCTGGGGAGTAACGCACCACTGTGTGTTACCTGGGGAGTAACGCACCACTGTGTGTTACCTGGGGAGTAACGCACCACTGAGAGTTACCTGGGGAGTAACGCACCACTGAGAGTTACCTGGGGAGTAACGCACCACTGAGAGTTACCTGGGGAGTAACGCACCACTGAGAGTTACCTGGGGAGTAACGCACCACTGAGAGTTACCTGGGGAGTAACGCACCACTGAGAGTTACCTGGGGAGTAACGCACCACTGAGAGTTACCTGGGGAGTAACGCACCACTGAGAGTTACCTGGGGAGTAACGCACCACTGAGAGTTACCTGGGGAGTAACGCACCACTGAGAGTTACCTGGGGAGTAACGCACCACTGAGAGTTACCTGGGGAGTAACGCACCACTGAGCGTTACCTGGGGAGTAACGCACCACTGAGAGTTACCTGGGGAGTAACGCACCACTGAGAGTTACCTGGGGAGTAACGCACCACTGAGAGTTACCTGGGGAGTAACGCACCACTGAGAGTTACCTGGGGAGTAACGCACCACTGAGAGTTACCTGGGGAGTAACGCACCACTGAGAGTTACCTGGGGAGTAACGCACCACTGAGAGTTACCTGGGGAGTAACGCACCACTGAGAGTTACCTGGGGAGTAACGCACCACTGAGAGTTACCTGGGGAGTAACGCACCACTGAGAGTTACCTGGGGAGTAACGCACCACTGAGAGTTACCTGGGGAGTAACGCACCACTGAGAGTTACCTGGGGAGTAACGCACCACTGAGAGTTACCTGGGGAGTAACGCACCACTGAGAGTTACCTGGGGAGTAACGCACCACTGAGAGTTACCTGGGGAGTAACGCACCACTGAGAGTTACCTGGGGAGTAACGCACCACTGAGAGTTACCTGGGGAGTAACGCACCACTGAGAGTTACCTGGGGAGTAACGCACACTGAGAGTTACCTGGGGAGTAACGCACCACTGAGAGTTACCTGGGGAGTAACGCACCACTGAGAGTTACCTGGGGAGTAACGCACCACTGAGAGTTACCTGGGGAGTAACGCACCACTGAGAGTTACCTGGGGAGTAATGCACACTGAGAGTTACCTGGGGAGTAACGCACCACTGAGAGTTGCTCATTTCCGTCGACAGTACTGGAAACCAGGTCCTTTGTCTCACAATCGAGCACCATCCACCTGGAGGGAGAAATAAAACAGTAACCCATCTCCCACTGGGACTAGACAGTGAGGGCGCGATAATTTCTCATTCAGGTGAAATGAGAATCAGAGGCGGGGGCTGAAAGTGAGCCGGTGTTAAGAGACGGGAGTTACCTGCCTGTCTGGAGGCCGACAGCCACCACCGCTCCACTGCAGTGAAAATCGGCGCACAATCCAGTCTCCTGTAAAACAAATAGATCCGGTAAACACACACAAGGGGTGCCAGGTGGAGCCTGTGTTTAGTGTTGGATCTGAAGGACTGCACGACTGACAGTGCAGCACTCCTTTAAGCAGGAGCATTGACGGGCTGCCCGGATTTAGGAGTTAAATCGCAGATCAGCCATGATTCCGCTGAACATGGTGTTAAATGGCTGCCTCCTACCCCTCCGGATTTTTAGACTCAAATCTCTGACTCGGGCGGTTGAGCGATGAGACACGGCGAAGGAGGAGGGGCAGCTGCTTGCTTTGGCCACAAGAGGGGGCCAGACCCTGCTGTGCGACTGCCCGCGGCCGTGTTGGCTACAAGCTGACCCGGCCAGCTCTCCCTCCCCCACCATCCCCCATCCCACGCAATCCGTCAGGAAGCAGGCCGACAATCAGCTTCAGAAACAAGATAAGAGTTCAGGAATGAGCCGTAAATCAAAACATTATTGCTCTTCGGAATAAGGTTAATCGACTCAACACCTCTCAAGACAAGACGTGGGGGGGAACCGTTCCGGGTTCCTGCTCCGGTTCAGAGCGAGGAGGGGGAACAGAGAGGGGGAGGCCGAGGGGAGGGGTCAGGGGAGGCCGAGGGGAGGGGTCAGGGGAGGCCGAGGGGAGGGTCAGGGGAGGCCGAGGGGGAGGGGAGGGTCAGGGGAGGCCGAGGGGAGGGGAGGGTCAGGGGAGGCCGGAGGGGAGGGGAGGGTCAGGGGAGGCCGAGGGGGAGGGGAGGGTCAGGGGAGGCCGAGGGGAGGGGAGGGTCAGGGGGAGGCCGGAGGGGAGGGGAGGGTCAGGGGAGGCCGAGGGGGAGGGGAGGGTCAGGGGAGGGCCGAGGGGAGGGTCAGGGGAGGCCGAGGGGAGGGTCAGGGGAGGCCGTGGGGAGGGTCAGGGGAGGCCGTGGGGAGGGTCAGGGGAGGCCGTGGGGAGGGTCAGGGGAGGCCGAGGGGAGGGTCAGGGGAGGCCGAGGGGAGGGTCAGGGGAGGGCCGAGGGGAGGGTCAGGGGAGGGTCCGAGGGGAGGGTCAGGGGAGAGGCCGAGGGGAGGGTCAGGGGAGGCGCCGAGGGGAGGGTCAGGGGAGGCCGAGGGGAGGGTCAGGGGAGGGCCGAGGGGAGGGGTCAGGGGGAGGCCGAGGGGAGGGTCAGGGGAGGGCCCGAGGGGAGGGTCAGGGGAGGCCGAGGGGGAGGGTCAGGGGAGGCCGAGGGGGAGGGGTCAGGGGAGGCCGAGGGGAGGGGTCAGGGGGAGGCCGAGGGGAGGGTCAGGGGAGGCCGAGGGGAGGGTCAGGGTGAGGCCGATGGGAGGGTCAGGGGAGGCCGAGGGCAGCCTGAGGAGAGGCCGAGAAACAGTGAGGCCAGCAGCTATGACACAGATGCAGACATGCACTCAATCAGAAACAGTTCCCAGGAACAGCATCCTGGGGCAATTAACACTGACTCCAGCGTACAGACAGATCGCTGCAAATTCAGGGTCTGCCAAAGGCGGGCCCACCTCGTGGCCCTGTTCACAACCCACTTGAGCAAGCGCACCATTCTCCCCCCCACCTCACCTCCAGCGTTTTGCTCCACTCCAGTTTATGCTGCACCTGATCCCACAGACACACCTGCTTGTCATGTGCGCATGTGAGAAAGAGATCGCGGAACGGGTGCGTGGCCAATCCCCACAGCTCGTCTGTGTGACCCCTGAAAAGTGAACACAATGCACAGGTCAGTGCTACACGTACAAACACGCCGCTACACCACCCTGGGCTCGTGCACAGACAGCCCAGCCTCTCAGGTCAGAGTGCCAACACGTGAATTAACTAACAATTCATGTAAAGCTTCGGAGATCTTTGGCCCTTGACTGCTCCAACAACTTACAGGCACCAGCTTTGCAAGTGAAACACAGCAACTGTTTATAACATCAACAGGTAAGACGGGCAATAATCATAGTAGAACAGCGGCCAGCTAATCTACCATTCTTCCCCCCCCCCCCCCTTTTACCGTGCCACCCTCTACCCAAACACACACAAGGCAGTCACACACAGGGAGGGAGAGGGGTAAAATATTAAGGATCAATGTGAGATGAAGTGCCCTTTGCTTCAGATGTTGAGCTTGTTTTTCAACTGACTGTCCTGATTGAGAACCACCGCTTGGATGGCTAACGAGGATCTTCTGGCTGGAACATATCAGTCCAAATCCCCGGACTGTGGAATTCCCTCTGGGAGTCACTTGCACTTTTATTAACCTGGGCCTTCACTCAGAATATCCGCCTCAGGTCTGTGTAATTCTTATTTGTTTCCAACTCCACCAGAACGTCCTCTAGCTTTACTGAGGAAGAACAAGAGTTGCTCTCACGACGAGCTTTAAACCATCCGGCCCTGCCTGCAGCTCATAGAATTTACAGTGCAGAGGAGGCCATTCGGGCCCATCGAGTCTGCACTGGCTCTTGGAAAGAGCACTCGACCCAAGGTCAACACTTCCACCCTATCCCCATAACCCAGTAACCCCACCCAACACTAAGGGCCAATTTTGGACACTGAGGGCAATTGATCGCGGCCAATCCACCTAACCTGCACATCTTTGGACTGTGGGAGGAAACCGGAGCACCCGGAGGAAACCTACGCAGACACGTTCATAGCTCCTTGAAGGTGGAGTCGCAGGTGGACAGGGTGGTGAAGAAGGGCATTCGGCATGCTTGGTTTCATTGGTCAGAACATTGAATACAGGAGTTGGGACATCTTGTGAAGTTGTACAAGACATTGGTACGGCCACACTTGGAATACTGTGTGCAGTTCT
>NC_092730.1:5759941-5807441 GCF_047496885.1 Scyliorhinus torazame | reverse complement strand
CCGAGTGTGGGTCTGACCGAGGGATAGGGAGACCGGGACTGTGCACGGTGCTCCGAGTGTGGGTCTGACCGCGGGATAGGGAGACCGGGACTGTGCACGGTGCTCCGAGTGTGGGTCTGACCGAGGGATAGGGAGACCGGGACTGTGCACGGTGCTCCGAGTGTGGGTCTGACCGAGGGATACGGAGACCGGGACTGGGCGCGGTGCTCCGAGTGTGGGTCCAACCGAGGGAAACAGAGACCGGGACTGTGCACGGTGCTCCGAGTGTGGGTCTAACCGAGGTATACGGAGACCGGAACTGTGCACGGTGCTCAGAGTGTGGGTCTGACCGAGCGATACGGAGACCGGGACTGTGCACGGTGCTCCGAGTGTGGGTCTAACCGAGGGATACGGAGACAGGAACTGTGCACGGTGCTCCGAGTGTGGGTCTGACCGAGGGATACGGAGACCGGGACTGTGCACGGTGCTCCGAGTGGGGGTCTAACCGAGGGACACGGAGACCGGGACTGTGCACGGTGCTCCGAGTGTGGGACTAACCGAGGGATACAGAGACCGGGACTGTGCACGGTGCTCCAAGTGTGGGTCTGACCGAGGGATACGGAGACCGGGACTGTGCACGGTGCTCCCAGTGTGGGTCTGACCGAGGAAAACAGAGACCGGGACTGTGCACGGTGCTCCGAGTGTGGGTCTAACCGAGGGATACAGAGACCGGGACTGTGCACGGAGCTCCGAGTGTCGGTCTGACCGAGGGACACGGAGACCGGGACTGTGCACGGTGCTCCGAGTGTGGGACAAAGCGAGGGATACGGAGACCGGGACTGTGCACAGTGCTCCGAGTGTGGGTCTAACCGAGGGATACAGAGACCGGGACTGTGCACGGAGCTCCGAGTGTCGGTCTGACCGAGGGACACGGAGACCGGGACTGTGCACAGTGCTCCGAGTGTGGGTCTAACCGAGGGATACAGAGACCGGGACTGTGCACGGAGCTCCGAGTGTCGGTCTGACCGAGGGACACGGAGACCGGGACTGTGCACGGTGCTCAGAGTGTGGGACAAAGCGAGGGATACGGAGACCGGGACTGTGCACGGTGCTCCGAGTGTGGGTCTAACCGAGGGATACGGAGACCGGGACTGTGCACGGTGCTCCGAGTGTGGGACAAAGCGAGGGATACGGAGACCGGGACTGTGCACGGTGCTCCGAGTGTGGGTCTGACCGAGGGATACGGAGACCGGGACTGTGCACGGTGCTCCGAGTGTGGGACAAAGCGAGGGATACGGAGACCGGGACTGTGCACGGTGCTCCGAGTGTGGGTCTAACCGAGGGATACGGAGACCGGGACTGTGCACGGTGCTCCGAGTGTGGGACAAAGCGAGGGATACGGAGACCGGGACTGTGCACGGTGCTCCGAGTGTGGGTCTAACCGAGGGATACGGAGACTGGGACTGTGCACGGTGCTCCGAGTGTGGGTCTGACCGAGGGATACGGAGACCGGGACTGTGCACGGAGCTCCGAGTGTGGGTCTGACCGAGGGACACGGAGATCGGGACTGTGCACGGTGCTCCGAGTGTGGGTCTAACCGAGGGATACGGAGACCGGGACTGTGCACGGTGCTCCGAGTGTGGGTCTAACCGAGGGTTACGGAGACCGGGACTGTGCACGGTGCTCCGAGTGTGGGTCTAACCGAGGGTTACGGAGATCGGGACTGTGCACGGTGCTCCGAGTGTGGGTCTGACCGAGGGATACGGAGACCGGGACTGTGCACGGTGCTCCGAGTGTGGGTCTAACCGAGGGATAGGGAGACTGGGACTGTGCACGGTGTTCCGAGTGTGTGTCTAACCGAGGGGTTACGGAGATCGGGACTGTGCACGGTGCTCCGAGTGTGGATCTGACCGAGGGATACGGAGACCGGGACTGTGCACGGTGCTCCGAGTGTGGGTCTGATCGAGGGATACGGAGACCGGGACTGTGCACGGTGCTCCGAGTGTGGGTCTAACCGAGGGATACGGAGACCGGGACTGTGCACGGTGCTCCGAGTGTGGGATCTTCCGAGGGACATGGAGACCGGGACTGTGCACGGTGCTCCCAATGTGGGTCTGACCGAGGGATACGGAGACCGGGACTGTGCACGGTGCTCCGAGTGTGGGTCTGACCGAGGGATACGGAGACCGGGACTGTGCACGGTGCTACGAGTGTGGGTCTGACCGAGGGATACGGAGACCGGGACTGTGCACGGTGCTCCGAGTGTGGGTCTGACCGAGGGATAGGGAGACCGGGACTGTGCACGGTGCTCCGAGTGTGGGTCTGACCGAGGGATACGGAGACCGGGACTGTGCACGGTGCTCCGAGTGTGGGTCTCACCGAGGGGTAGGGAGTCCGGGACTGTGCACGGTGCTCCGAGTGTGGGTCTAACCGAGGGATACGGAGACCGGGGCTGTGCAGGGTGCTCAGAGTGTGGGTCTCACCGAGGGATACTGAGACCGGGACTATGCACGGTGCTCCGAGTGTGGGTCTAACCGAGGGACACGGAGACCGGGACTGTGCACGGTGCTCCGAGTGTGGGTCTGACCGAGGGATACGGAGACCGGGACTGTGCACGGTGCTCCGAGTGTGGGTCTGACGGAGGGACACGGAGACCGGGACTGTGCACGGTGCTCCGAGTGTGGGTCTGACTGAGGGATACGGAGACCGGGACTGTGCACGGTGCTCCGAGTGTGGGTCTGATCGAGGGATAGGGAGACCGGGACTGTGCACAGTGCTCCGAGTGTGGGTCTGATCGAGGGATAGGGAGACCGGGACAATTTACCTTCATGAGTTTGGAGTTCTGGTCCTCCAGGACAAAGAGGTCCTCCTCCATCTTCTTGACCTTGCCCTCGGTGGTCACTTTCTCCAGCTGCAGTTTTTGACGAGCCGCCTCCTCCTCCTCCAGCTGCTCCTCGATGTCCTGCGGGCGGGAACAGGCGGAGTGAGCGAGGGAGAGAGAGAGCGAGCGAGGGAGAGAGGGAGCGAGCGAGGGAGAGAGCGAGGGAGAGAGGGAGCGAGCGAGGGAGAGAGGGAGCGAGCGAGGGAGAGAGGGAGCGAGCGAGGGAGAGAGTGAGCGAGCGAGGGAGAGAGGGAGCGAGCGAGGGAGAGAGTGAGCGAGCGAGGGAGAGAGGGAGCGAGCGAGGGAGAGAGGGAGCGAGCGAGGGAGAGAGGGAGCGAGCGAGCGGAGAGAGGGAGCGAGCGAGGGAGAGAGGAAGCGAGCGAGAGAGCGAGGGAGGGAGCGAGCGAGGGAGAGAGGGAGCGAGCGAGGGAGAGAGGGAGCGAGCGAGGGAGAGACGGAGCGAGCGAGGGAGAGACGGAGCGAGCGAGGGAGAGAGGGAGCAAGCGAGGGAGAGAGGGAGCGAGCGAGGGAGAGAGGGAGCGAGGGAGAGACGGAGCGAGCGAGGGAGAGAGGGAGCGAGGGAGAGAGGGAGCGAGAGAGGGAGCGAGCGAGGGAGAGGGAGAGAGGGAGCGAGCGAGGGAGAGGGAGAGAGGGAGCGAGCGAGCGAGGGAGGGAGCGAGCGAGGGAGAGAGGGAGCGAGCGAGCGAGGGAGGGAGCGAGCGAGGGAGAGAGGGAGCGAGCGAGGGAGAGAGGGAGCGAGCGAGGGAGAGAGGGAGCGAGCGAGGGAGAGAGGGAGCGAGCGAGGGAGAGAGGGAGCGAGCGAGGGAGAGAGGGAGCGAGCGAGGGAGAGAGGGAGCGAGCGAGGGAGCGAGCGAGGGAGAGAGGGAGCGAGCGAGGGAGAGAGGGAGCGAGCGAGCGGAGAGAGGGAGCGAGCGAGGGAGCGAGCGAGCGAGCGAGGGAGGGAGCGAGCGAGGGAGAGAGGGAGCGAGCGAGGGAGAGACGGAGCGAGCGAGGGAGAGAGGGAGCGAGCGAGGGAGAGAGGGAGCGAGCGAGGGAGAGAGGGAGCGAGCGAGGGAGAGAGGGAGCGAGCGAGGGAGAGAGGGAGCGAGGGAGAGACGGAGCGAGCGAGGGAGAGAGGGAGCGAGGGAGAGAGGGAGCGAGAGAGGGAGCGAGCGAGAGAGGGAGCGAGCGAGGGAGAGAGGGAGCGAGCGAGGGAGAGGGAGAGAGGGAGCGAGCGAGGGAGAGAGGGAGTGAGCGAGGGAGAGAGGGAGCGAGCGAGGGAGAGAGGGAGCGAGCGAGCGAGAGAGGGGGCGAGCGAGGGAGAGAGCGAGGGAGAGAGCGAGGGAGAGAGCGAGCGAGCGAGGGAGAGGGGGAGAGAGGGAGGGAGCGAGCGAGCGAGGGAGAGAGGGAGCGAGGGAGGGAGAGAGGGAGCAAGGGAGGGAGCGAGCGAGGGGGAGCGAGCGAGGGAGAGAGGGAGGGAGCGAGGGAGAGAGGGAGGGAGCGAGGGAGAGAGGGAGCGAGCGAGGGAGAGAGGGAGCGAGCGAGGGAGAGAGGGAGCGAGCGAGCGAGGGAGGGAGCGAGCGAGGGAGAGAGGGAGCGAGCGAGGGAGAGAGGGAGCGAGCGAGGGAGAGAGGGAGCGAGCGAGGGAGAGAGGGAGCGAGCGAGGGAGAGAGGGAGCGAGCGAGGGAGAGAGGGAGCGAGCGAGGGAGAGAGGGAGCGAGCGAGGGAGAGAGGGAGCGAGCGAGGGAGAGAGGGAGCGAGCGAGGGAGAGAGGGAGCGAGCGAGGGAGAGAGGGAGCGAGCGAGGGGAGAGGGAGGGAGCGAGCGAGGGAGAGAGGGAGCGAGCGAGGGAGAGAGGGAGCGAGCGAGGGAGAGAGGGAGCGAGCGAGGGAGAGAGGGAGCGAGGGAGAGAGGGAGCGAGCGAGGGAGAGAGGGAGCGAGCGAGGGAGAGAGGGAGCGAGCGAGGGAGAGAGGGAGCGAGCGAGGGAGAGAGGGAGCGAGCGAGGGAGAGAGGGAGCGAGCGAGGGAGAGAGGGAGCGAGCGAGGGAGAGAGGGAGCGAGCGAGGGAGAGAGGGAGCGAGCGAGGGAGAGAGGGAGCGAGTGAGGGAGAGAGGGAGCGAGCGAGGGAGAGAGGGAGCGAGCGAGGGAGAGAGGGAGCGAGCGAGGGAGAGAGGGAGCGAGCGAGGGAGAGAGGGAGCGAGCGAGGGAGAGGGAGCGAGCGAGGGCGAGGGAGCGAGCGAGGGAGAGAGGGAGCGAGCGAGGGAGAGAGGGAGCGAGTGAGGGAGAGAGGGAGCGAGCGAGGGAGAGGGGGAGCGAGCGAGGGAGAGAGGGAGCGAGCGAGGGAGAGAGGGAGCGAGCGAGGGAGAGAGGGAGCGAGCGAGGGAGAGAGGGAGCGAGCGAGGGAGAGAGGGAGCGAGCGAGGGAGAGAGGGAGCGAGAGAGGGAGAGAGGGAGCGAGCGAGGGAGCGAGCGAGGGAGAGAGGGAGCGAGCGAGGGAGAGGGATCGAGCGAGGGAGAGAGGGAGCGAGCGAGCGAGCGAGGGAGGGAGCGAGCGAGCGAGGGAGGGAGCGAGCGAGCGAGGGAGAGGGGGAGAGAGCGAGGGAGAGAGGGAGCGAGCGAGGGAGAGAGGGAGCGAGCGAGGGAGAGAGGGAGCGAGCGAGAGAGAGAGGGAGCGAGCGAGCGAGCGAGGGAGCGAGAGAGGGAGCAAGCGAGTGAGAGAGGGAGCGAGCGAGGGAGAGAGGGAGCGAGCGAGGGAGAGAGGGAGCGAGCGAGTGAGAGAGCGAGGGAGAGAGGGAGCGAGCGAGGGAGAGAGGGAGCGAGCGAGGGAGAGACGGAGCGAGCGAGGGAGGGAGGGAGCGAGCGAGCGAGCGAGGGGAGCGAGCGAGGGAGAGAGGGAGCGAGCGAGGGAGAGAGGGAGCGAGCGAGGGAGAGACGGAGCGAGCGAGG
The DNA here is from genome assembly GCF_047496885.1 of Scyliorhinus torazame. Lineage (NCBI taxonomy): Eukaryota > Metazoa > Chordata > Chondrichthyes > Carcharhiniformes > Scyliorhinidae > Scyliorhinus > Scyliorhinus torazame. The sequence goes on along the minus strand of NC_092730.1, from coordinate 5,801,637 downwards.
GAGAGACGGAGCGAGCGAGGGAGAGACGGAGCGAGCGAGGGAGAGAGGGAGCGAGCGAGGGAGAGGGAGCGAGGGAGAGAGGGAGAGAGGGAGCGAGGGAGGGAGCGAGCGAGGGAGAGAGGGAGTGAGATGGAGCGAGCGATGGGGAGAGGGAGCGAGCGAGGGAGAGAGGGAGGGAGAGAGGGAGGGAGAGAGGGAGGGAGAGAGGGAGCGAGCGAGGGAGAGAGGGAGCGAGCGAGGGAGAGAGGGAGCGAGGGAGAGAGGGAGCGAGGGAGAGAGGGAGCGAGGGAGGGAGAGAGGGAGCGAGGGAGGGAGAGAGGGAGCGAGGGAGGGAGAGAGGGAACGAGAGAGGGAGAGAGGGAGCAAGGGGGGGAGCGAGAGAGGGAGCGAGCTAGGGGGAGAGGGAGCGAGCGAGGGAGGGAGCCAGCGAGGGAGAAGGAGCGAGGGAGGGAGAGAGGGAGCGAGCGAGGGAGGGAGAGAGGGAGCGAGCGAGGGAGGGAGCGAGGGAGAGAGGGAGCGAGCGAGGGAGAGAGGGAGCGAGGGAGGGAGCGAGCGAGGGGGAGCGAGCGAGGGAGCGAGGGAGAGAGGGAGTGAGCGAGGGAGAGAGGGAGCGAGCGAGGGAGGGAGCGAGCGAGGGAGAGAGGGAGCGAGCGAGGGAGAGGGAGCGTAGAGGGAGAGAGGGAGCGAGCGAGGGAGAGAGGGAGCGAGGGAGAGAGGGAGCGAGCGAGGGAGAGAGGGAGCGAGGGAGAGAGGGAGCGAGGGAGAGAGGGAGCGAGGGAGCGAGGGAGGGAGAGGGAGCGAGGGAGAGAGGGAGCGAGCGAGGGAGAGGGAGCGAGCGAGGGAGCGAGCGAGGGAGGGAGCCAGGGAGAGAGGGAGAGAGGGAGCAAGAGAGGGAGAGAGGGAGCGAGCGAGGGAGAGAGGGAGCGAGCGAGGGAGAGTGGGAGCGAGGGAGAGAGAGAGGGAGCGAGGGAGAGAGAGAGGGAGCGAGGGAGGGGGAGACGGAGCGAGGGAGACGGAGCGAGCGAGGGGGAGACGGAGCGAGCGAGGGGGAGACGGAGCGAGCGAGGGGGAGAGGGAGCGAGCGAGGGAGAGAGGGAGCGAGCGAGGGAGAGAGGGAGCGAGCGAGGGCGAGGGAGCGAGCGAGGGAGAGAGGGAGCGAGCGAGGGAGAGAGGGAGCGAGTGAGGGAGAGAGGGAGCGAGCGAGGGAGAGGGGGAGCGAGCGAGGGAGAGAGGGAGCGAGCGAGGGAGAGAGGGAGCGAGCGAGGGAGAGAGGGAGCGAGCGAGGGAGAGAGGGAGCGAGCGAGGGAGAGAGGGAGCGAGAGAGGGAGAGAGGGAGCGAGCGAGGGAGCGAGCGAGGGAGAGAGGGAGCGAGCGAGGGAGAGGGATCGAGCGAGGGAGAGAGGGAGCGAGCGAGCGAGCGAGGGAGGGAGCGAGCGAGCGAGGGAGGGAGCGAGCGAGCGAGGGAGAGAGCGAGGGAGCGAGCGAGCGAGGGAGCGAGAGAGGGAGCAAGCGAGTGAGAGAGGGAGCGAGCGAGGGAGAGAGGGAGCGAGCGAGAGAGAGAGGGAGCGAGCGAGTGAGAGAGCGAGGGAGAGAGGGAGCGAGCGATGGAGAGAGGGAGCGAGCGAGGGAGAGACGGAGCGAGCGAGGGAGGGAGGGAGCGAGCGAGCGAGCGAGGGGAGCGAGCGAGGGAGAGAGGGAGCGAGCGAGGGAGAGAGGGAGCGAGCGAGGGAGAGACGGAGCGAGCGAGGGAGAGACGGAGCGAGCGAGGGAGAGACGGAGCGAGCGAGGGAGAGAGGGAGCGAGCGAGGGAGAGGGAGCGAGGGAGCGAGGGAGAGAGGGAGAGAGGGAGCGAGGGAGGGAGCGAGCGAGGGAGAGAGGGAGTGAGATGGAGCGAGCGATGGGGAGAGGGAGCGAGCGAGGGAGAGAGGGAGGGAGAGAGGGAGGGAGAGAGGGAGGGAGAGAGGGAGCGAGCGAGGGAGAGAGGGAGCGAGCGAGGGAGAGAGGGAGCGAGGGAGCGAGGGAGAGAGGGAGCGAGGGAGGGAGAGAGGGAGGGAGAGAGGGAGCGAGGGAGGGAGAGAGGGAACGAGAGAGGGAGAGAGGGAGCAAGGGGGGGAGCGAGAGAGGGAGCGAGCTAGGGGGAGAGGGAGCGAGCGAGGGAGGGAGCCAGCGAGGGAGAAGGAGCGAGGGAGGGAGAGAGGGAGCGAGCGAGGGAGGGAGCGAGGGAGAGAGGGAGCGAGCGAGGGAGAGAGGGAGCGAGGGAGGGAGCGAGCGAGGGGGAGCGAGCGAGGGAGTGAGGGAGAGAGGGAGTGAGCGAGGGAGAGAGGGAGCGAGCGAGGGAGGGAGCGAGCGAGGGAGAGAGGGAGCGAGCGAGGGAGAGAGGGAGCGAGCGAGGGAGAGGGAGCGTAGAGGGAGAGAGGGAGCGAGCGAGGGAGAGAGGGAGCGAGGGAGAGAGGGAGCGAGCGAGGGAGAGAGGGAGCGAGGGAGAGAGGGAGCGAGGGAGAGAGGGAGCGAGGGAGAGAGGGAGCGAGGGAGAGAGGGAGCGAGGGAGCGAGGGAGGGAGAGGGAGCGAGGGAGAGAGGGAGCGAGCGAGGGAGAGGGAGCGAGCGAGGGAGCGAGCGAGGGAGGGAGCCAGGGAGAGAGGGAGAGAGGGAGCAAGAGAGGGAGAGAGGGAGCGAGCGAGGGAGAGAGGGAGCGAGCGAGGGAGAGTGGGAGCGAGGGAGAGAGAGAGGGAGCGAGGGAGGGGGAGACGGAGCGAGCGAGGGGGAGACGGAGCGAGCGAGGGGGAGACGGAGCGAGCGAGGGGGAGACGGAGCGAGCGAGGGGGAGACGGAGCGAGGGAGGGGGAGACGGAGCGAGGGAGGGGGAGACGGAGCGAGGGAGGGGGAGACGGTGCGAGGGAGGGGGAGACGGAGCGAGGGAGGGGGAGACGGAGCGAGGGAGGGGGAGACGGAGCGAGGCAGGGGGAGACGGAGCGAGGCAGGGGGAGACGGAGCGAGGCAGGGGGAGACGGAGCGAGGCAGGGGGAGACGGAGCGAGGCAGGGGGAGACGGAGCGAGGCAGGGGGAGACGGAGCGAGGCAGGGGGAGACGGAGCGAGCGAGGGGCAAACGGAGCGAGCGAGGGGAGACGGAGCGAGCGAGGGGAGACGCAGCGAGCGAGCGGAGACGGAGCGAGCGAGCGGAGACGGAGCGAGCGAGGGGAGACGGAGCGGGCGAGTGGAGACGGAGCGAGCGAGGGGGAGACGGAGCGAGGGAGGGGGAGACGGAGCGAGGGAGGGGGAGACGGAGCGAGGGAGGGGGAGACGGAGCGAGGGAGGGGGAGACGGAGCGAGGGAGGGGGAGACGGAGCGAGGGAGGGGGAGACGGAGCGAGGGAGGGGGAGACGGAGCGAGGGAGGGGGCGACGGAGCGAGGGAGGGGGAGACGGAGCGAGGGAGGGGGAGACGGAACGAGGGTGAGACGGAGCGAGGGGGAGACGGAGCGAGCGAGGGGGAGACGGGGCGAGCGAGGGGGAGACGGAGCGAGCGAGGGGGAAACGGAGCGAGCGAGGGGGAGACGGAGCGAGCGAGGGGGAGACGGAGCGAGCGAGGGGGAGACGGAGCGAGCGAGGGGGAGACGGAGCGAGCGAGGGGGAGACGGAGCGAGCGAGGGGGAGACGGAGCGAGCGAGGGGGAGACGGAGCAAGGGGGAGACGGAGCGAGCGAGGGGGAGACGGAGCGAGCGAGGGGGAGACGGAGCGAGCGAGGGGGAGACGGAGCGAGGGGGAGACGGAGCGAGCGAGGGGGAGGCGGAGCGAGCGAGGGGGAGGCGGAGCGAGCGAGGGGGAGACGGAGCGAGCGAGGGGGAGACGGAGCGAGCGAGGGGGAGACGGAGCGAGCGAGGGGGAGACGGAGCGAGCGAGGGGGAGACGGAGCGAGGGGGAGACGGAGCGAGCGAGGGGGAGACGGAGCGAGCGAGGGGGAGACGGAGCGAGGGAGGGGGAGACGGAGCGAGGGAGGGGGAGACGGAACGAGGGAGGGGGAGACGGAGCGAGGGGGAGACGGAGCGAGGGGGAGACGGAGCGAGCGAGGGGGAGGCGGAGCGAGCGAGGGGGAGACGGAGCGAGGGGGAGACGGAGCGAGCGAGGGGGAGACGGAGCGAGCGAGGGGGAGACGGAGCGAGCGAGGGGGAGACGGAGCGAGGGTGAGACGGAGCGAGCGAGGGGGAGACGGAGCGAGCGAGGGGGAGACGGAGCGAGCGAGGGGGAGACGGAGCGAGGGGGAGACGGAGCGAGCGAGGGAGGGGGAGACGGAGCGAGCGAGCGAGGGGGAGACGGAGCGAGCGAGGGGGAGACGGAGCGAGCGAGGGGGAGACGGAGCGAGGGGGAGACGGAGCGAGGGGGAGACGGAGCGAGCGAGGGAGGGGGAGACGGAGCGAGGGGGAGACGGAGCGAGCGAGGGGGAGATGGAGCGAGGGGGAGTCAGGGAGAGAGGGGGAGACGGAGCGAGGGGGAGACGGAGCGAGGGGGGAGTCAGGGAGAGAGGGGGAGACGGAGCGAGCGAGGGAGGGGGAGACGGGGAGAGGGGGAGACGGAGCGAGGGGGAGACGGAGCGAGGGGGAGTCAGGGAGTGAGGGGGAGACGGAGCGAGGGGGAGTCAGGGAGAGAGGGGGAGACGGAGCGAGGGGGAGTCAGGGAGAGAGGGGGAGACGGAGCGAGCGAGGGAGGGGGAGACGGGGAGAGGGGGAGACGGAGCGAGGGGGAGACGGAGCGAGGGGGAGTCAGGGAGTGAGGGGGAGACGGAGCGAGGGGGAGTCAGGGAGAGAGGGGGAGACGGAGCGAGGGGGAGTCAGGGAGAGAGGGGGAGACGGAGCGAGCGAGGGAGGGGGAGACGGGGAGAGGGGGAGACGGAGCGAGGGGGAGACGGAGCGAGGGGGAGTCAGGGAGTGAGGGGGAGACGGAGCGAGGGGGAGTCAGGGAGAGAGGGGGAGACGGAGCGAGGGGGAGTCAGGGAGAGAGGGGGAGACGGAGCGAGCGAGGGAGAGGGAGACGGGGGGAGGGGGAGACGGACCGAGGGGGAGACGGAGCGAGGGGGAGACGGAGCGAGCGAGGGAGGGGGAGTCAGGGTGAGAGGGGGAGACGGAGCGAGCGAGGGGGAGACGGAGCGAGGGGGAGTCAGGGAGAGAGGGGGAGATGGAGCGAGCGAGGGAGGGGGAGACGGGGAGACGGAGCGAGGGGGAGACGGAGCGAGGGGGAGTCAGGGAGAGAGGGGGAGACGGAGCGAGGGGGAGTCAGGGAGAGAGGGGGAGACGGAGCGAGCGAGGGAGAGGGAGACGGGGGGAGGGGGAGACGGACCGAGGGGGAGACGGAGCGAGGGGGAGACGGAGCGAGGGGGAGACGGAGCGAGCGAGGGAGGGGGAGACGGAGCGAGGGGGAGACGGAGCGAGCGAGGGGGAGACGGAGCGAGGGGGAGTCAGGGAGAGAGGGGGAGACGGAGCGAGGGGGGAGTCAGGGAGAGAGGGGGAGACGGAGCAAGCGAGGGAGGGGGAGACGGGGAGAGGGGGAGACGGAGCGAGGGGGAGACGGAGCGAGGGGGAGTCAGGGAGTGAGGGGGAGACGGAGCGAGGGGGAGTCAGGGAGAGAGGGGGAGACGGAGCGAGGGGGAGTCAGGGAGAGAGGGGGAGACGGAGCGAGCGAGGGAGGGGGAGACGGGGAGAGGGGGAGACGGAGCGAGCGAGGGGGAGACGGAGCGAGGGGGAGTCAGGGAGAGAGGGGGAGACGGAGCGAGCGAGGGAGGGGGAGACGGGGAGAGGGGGAGACGGAGCGAGGGGGAGACGGAGCGAGGGGGAGACGGAGCGAGGGGGAGTCAGGGAGTGAGGGGGAGACGGAGCGAGGGGGAGTCAGGGAGAGAGGGGGAGACGGAGCGAGGGGGAGTCAGGGAGAGAGGGGGGAGACGGAGCGAGCGAGGGAGGGGGAGACGGGGAGAGGGGGAGACGGAGCGAGGGGGAGACGGAGCGAGGGGGAGTCAGGGAGTGAGGGGGAGACGGAGCGAGGGGGAGTCAGGGAGAGAGGGGGAGACGGAGCGAGGGGGAGTCAGGGAGAGAGGGGGAGACGGAGCGAGCGAGGGAGAGGGAGACGGGGGGAGGGGGAGACGGACCGAGGGGGAGACGGAGCGAGGGGGAGACGGAGCGAGCGAGGGAGGGGGAGTCAGGGTGAGAGGGGGAGACGGAGCGAGCGAGGGGGAGACGGAGCGAGGGGGAGTCAGGGAGAGAGAGTTGGGCGGGTGTTGCCTCAGGAGAGGGGTGCTGGGCTCTCTCACCAGAACGTGTTGCTGCATCTTGCGTTTCTCGTTCTGGAGTTGCTGATTACGTTCTTCCTCCTCCTCAACCCTGGACTCCAGGTCGTGAAGAATCTCCTCCAGCTCCTGTTTCTTACTGGCGAGACGCGATCGCATCTCCTCGGTCTCGGCAAACAGCTCCGTCTCCGCCTGGAGCTGTTCCGCCAGGATATTCTTCTCTTCCAGAAGCTGCACGGGGTTAGATACAGAGTAAAGCTCCCTCTACACTGTCCCCATCAAACACTCCCAGGACAGGTACAGCACGGGGCTAGATACAGAGTAAAGCTCCCTCTACACTGTCCCCATCAAACACTCCCAGGGCAGGTACAGCACAGGGTTAGATACAGAGTAAAGCTCCCTCTACACTGTCCCCATCAAACACTCCCAGGACAGGTACTGCACGGGGTTAGATACAGAGTAAAGCTCCCTCTACACTGTCCCCATCAAACACTCCCAGGATAGGTACAGCACGGGGTTAGATACAGAGTAAAACTCCTTCGACACTGTCCCCATCAAACACTCCCAGGACATGTACAACACGGGGTGAGATACAGAGTAAAGCTCCCTCTACACTGTCCCCATCAAACACTCCCAGGACAGGTACAGCACGGGGTTAGATACAGAGTAAAGCTCCCTCTACACTGTCCCCATCAAACACTCCCAGGACAGGTACAGCACGGGGTTAGATACAGAGTAAAGCTCCCTCTACACTGTCCCCATCAAACACTCCCAGGACAGGTACAGCACGGGGTTAGATACAGAGTAAAGCTCCCTCTACATTGTCCCCATCAAACACTCCCAGGACAGGTACAGCACGGGGTTAGATACAGAGTAAAGCTCCCTCTACACTGTCCCCATCAAACACTCCCAGGACAGGCACAGCACGGGGTTAGAGACAGAGTAAAGCTCCCTCTACACTGTCCCCATCAAACACTCTCAGGACAGGTACAGCACGGGGTTAGAGACAGAGTAAAGCTCTCTCTACACTGTCCCCATCAAACACTCCCAGGATAGGTACAGCACGGGGTTAGATACAGAGTAAAGCTCCCTCTACACTGTCCCCATCAAACACTCCCAGGACAGGTACAGCACGGGGTTAGATACAGAGTAAAGCTCCCTCTACACTGCCCCCATCAAACACTCCCAGGACAGGTACAGCACGGGGTTAGATACAGAGTAAAGCTCCCTCTACACTGTCCCCCATCAAACACTCCCAGGACAGATACAGCACGGGGTTAGAGACAGAGTAAAGCTCCCTCTACACTGTCCCCCATCAAACACTGCCAGGACAGGTACAGCACGCGGTTAGATACAGAGTAAAGCTCCCTCTACACTGTCCCCATCAAACACTCCCAGGACAGGTACAGCACGGGGTTAGATACAGAGTAAAGCTCCCTCTACACTGTCCCCATCAAACACTCCCAGGATAGGTACAGCACGGGGTTAGATACAGAGTAAAGCTCCCTCTACACTGTCCCCATCAAACACTCCCAGGATAGGTACAGCACGGGGTTAGATACAGAGTAAAGCTCCCTCTACACTGTCCCCATCAAACACTCCCAGGACAGGCACAGCACGGGGTTAGAGACAGAGTAAAGCTCCCTCTACACTGTCCCCCATCAAACACTCCCAGGACAGATACAGCACGGGGTTAGAGACAGAGTAAAGCTCCCTCTACACTGTCCCCATCAAACACTCCCAGGATAGGTACAGCACGGGGTTAGATACAGAGTAAAGCTCCCTCTACACTGTCCCCATCAAACACTCCCAGGACAGGTACAGCACGGGGTTAGATACAGAGTAAAGCTCCCTCTACACTGTCCCCATCAAACACTCCCAGGACAGGCACAGCACGGGGTTAGAGACAGAGTAAAGCTCCCTCTACACTGTCCCCCATCAAACACTCCCAGGAAAGGTACAGCACGGGGTTAGATACAGAGTAAAGCTCCCTCGACACTGTCCCCATCAAACACTCCCAGGACAGGGACTGCACGGGGTTAGATACAGAGTAAAGCTCCCTCTACACTGTCCCCATCAAACACTCCCAGGACAGGTACAGCACGGGGTTAGATACAGAGTAAAGCTCCTTCGACACTGTCCCCATCAAACACTCCCAGGAAAGGTACAGCACGGGGTTAGATACAGAGTAAAGCTCCCTCGACACTGTCCCCATCAAACACTCCCAGGACAGGTGCAGCACGGGGTTAGATATAGAGTAAAGCTCCCTCTACACTGTCCCCATCAAACACTCCCAGGACAGGTACTGCACGGGATTAGATACAGAGTAAAGCTCCCTCTACACTGTCCCCATCAAACACTCCCAGGACAGGTACAGCTCGGGATTAGATACAGAGTAAAGCTCCCTCTACACTGTCCCCATCAAACACTCCCAGGACAGGTACAGCACGGGATTAGATACAGAGTAAAGCTCCCTCTACACTGTCCCCATCAAACACTCCCAGGACAGGTACAGCACGGGGTTAGATACAGAGTAAAGCTCCCTCTACACTGTCCCCATCAAACACTCCCAGGACAGGTACAGCACGGGGTTGGATACAGAGTAAAGCTCCCTCTACACTGTCCCCATCAAACACTCCCAGGACAGGTACAGCACGGGGTTAGATACAGAGTAAAGCTCCCTCTACACTGTCCCCATCAAACACTCCCAGGACAGGTACAGCACGGGGTTAGATACAGAGTAAAGCTCCTTCGACACTGTCCCCATCAAACACTCCCAGGAAAGGTACAGCACGGGGTTAGATACAGAGTAAAGCTCCCTCTACACTGTCCCCATCAAACACTCCCAGGACAGGTGCAGCACGGGGTTAGATATAGAGTAAAGCTCCCTCTACACTGTCCCCATCAAACACTCCCAGGACAGGTACTGCACGGGATTAGATACAGAGTAAAGCTCCCTCTACACTGTCCCCATCAAACACTCCCAGGACAGGTACAGCTCGGGATTAGATACAGAGTAAAGCTCCCTCTACACTGTCCCCATCAAACACTCCCAGGACAGGTACAGCACGGGGTTAGATACAGAGTAAAGCTCCCTCTACACTGTCCCCATCAAACACTCCCAGGACAGGTACAGCACGGGGTTGGATACAGAGTAAAGCTCCCTCTACACTGTCCCCATCAAACACTCCCAGGACAGGTACAGCACGGGGTTAGATACAGAGTAAAGCTCCCTCTACACTGTCCCCATCAAACACTCCCAGGACAGGTACAGCACGGCGTTAGATACAGAGTAAAGCTCCCTCCACGCTGTCCCCATCAAACACTCCCAGGACAGGCACAGCACGGGGTTAGATACAGAGTAAAGCTCCCTCTACACTGTCCCCATCAAACACTCCCAGGACAGGTGCAGCACGGGGTTAGATACAGAGTAAAGCTCCCTCGACACTGTCCCCATCAAACACTCCCAGGACAGGGACTGCACGGGGTTAGATACAGAGTAAAGCTCCCTCTACACTGTCCCCATCAAACACTCCCAGGACAGGTACAGCACGGGGTTAGATACAGAGTAAAGCTCCTTCGACACTGTCCCCATCAAACACTCCCAGGAAAGGTACAGCACGGGGTTAGATACAGAGTAAAGCTCCCTCTACACTGTCCCCATCAAACACTCCCAGGACAGGTGCAGCACGGGGTTAGATATAGAGTAAAGCTTCCTCTACACTGTCCCCATCAAACACTCCCAGGACAGGTACTGCACGGGATTAGATACAGAGTAAAGCTCCCTCTACACTGTCCCCATCAAACACTCCCAGGACAGGTACAGCTCGGGATTAGATACAGAGTAAAGCTCCCTCTACACTGTCCCCATCAAACACTCCCAGGACAGGTACAGCACGGGATTAGATACAGAGTAAAGCTCCCTCTACACTGTCCCCATCAAACACTCCCAGGACAGGTACAGCACGGGGTTAGATACAGAGTAAAGCTCCCTCTACACTGTCCCCATCAAACACTCCCAGGACAGGTACAGCACGGGGTTGGATACAGAGTAAAGCTCCCTCTACACTGTCCCCATCAAACACTCCCAGGACAGGTACAGCACGGGGTTAGATACAGAGTAAAGCTCCCTCTACACTGTCCCCATCAAACACTCCCAGGACAGGTACAGCACGGCGTTAGATACAGAGTAAAGCTCCCTCCACGCTGTCCCCATCAAACACTCCCAGGACAGGCACAGCACGGGGTTAGATACAGAGTAAAGCTCCCTCTACACTGTCCCCATCAAACACTCCCAGGACAGGTACAGCACGGGGTTAGATACAGAGTAAAGTTCCCTCTACACTGTCCCCATCAAACACTCCCAGGACAGGTACAGCACGGGGTTAGATACAGTGTAAAGCTCCCTCTACACTGTCCCCATCAAACACTCCCAGGACAGGTACAGCACGGGGTTAGATACAGAGTAAAGCTCCCTCCACGCTGTCCCCATCAAACACTCCCAGGACAGGCACAGCACGGGGTTAGATACAGAGTAAAGCTCCCTCTACACAGTCCCCATCAAACACTCCCAGGACAGGTACAGCACGGGGTTAGATACAGAGTAAAGCTCCCTCGACACTGTCCCCATCAAACACTCCCAGGATAGGTACAGCACGGGGTTAGATACAGAGTAAAGCTCCCTCTACACTGTCCCCATCAAACACTCCCAGGACAGGTACAGCACGGTGTTAGATACAGAGTAAAGCTCCCTCTACACCGTCCCCATCAAACACTCTCAGAACAGGTACAGCACGGGGTTAGATACAGAGTAAAGCTCCCTCGACACTGTCCCCATCAAACACTCCAAGGACAGGTACAGCACGGGGTTAGATACAGAGTATAGCTCCCTCTACACTGTCCACATCAAACACTCCCAGGACAGGGACAGCGCGGGGTTAGATACAGAGTAAAGCTCCCTCTACACTGTCCCCATCAAACACTCCCAGGACAGGTACAGCACGGCGTTAGATACAGAGTAAAGCTCCCTCTACACTGTCCACATCAAACACTCCCAGGACAGGGACAGCGCGGGGTTAGATACAGAGTAAAGCTCCCTCTACACTGTCCACATCAAACACTCCCAGGACAGGTACAGCACGGGGTTAGATGCAGAGTAAAGCTCCCTCTACACTGTCCCCATCAAACACTCCCAGGACAGGTACAGCACGGGGTCAGATACAGAGTAAAGCTCCCTCTACACTGTCCCCATCAAACACTCCCAGGACAGGTACAGCTCGGGGTTAGATACAGAGTAAAGCTCCCTCTACACTGTCCCATCAAACTCTCCCAGGACAGGGACAGCACGGGGTTAGATACAGAGTAAAGCTCCCTCTACACTGTCCCCATCAAACACTCCCAGGACAGGGACAGCACGGGGTTAGATACAGAGTAAAGCTCCCTCTACACTGTCCCCATCAAACATTCCCAGGACAGGTACAGCACGGGGTTAGATACAGAGTAAAGCTCCCTCTACACTGTCCCCATCAAACACTCCGAGGACAGTTACAACATGGGGTTAGATACAGAGTAAAGCTCCCTCTACACTGTCCCCATCAAACACTCCGAGGACAGTTACAACATGGGGTTAGATACAGAGTAAAGCTCCCTCTACACTGTCCCCATCAAACATTCCCAGGACAGGTACAGCACGGGGTTAGATACAGAGTAAAGCTCCCTCGACACTGTCCCCATCAAACACTCCCAGGACAGGTACGGCACGGGATTAGATACAGAGTAAAGCTCCCTCTACACTGTCCCCAACAAACACTCTGAGGACAGTTACAACATGGGGTTAGATACAGAGTAAAGCTCCCTCTACACTGTCCCCATCAAACACTCCCAGGACAGGTACAGCACGGGGTTAGATACAGAGTAAAGCTCCCTCGACACTGTCCCCATCAAACACTCCCAGGACAGGAATAGCACGGGGTTAGATACAGAGTAAAGCTCCCTCTACACTGTCCCCATCAAACATTCCCAGGACAGGTACAGCACGGGGTTAGATACAGAGTAAAGCTCCCTCTACACTGTCCCCATCAAACACTCCCAGGACAGGTACAGCACGGGGTTAGATACAGAGTAAAGCTCCCTCTACACTGTCCCCATCAAACACTCCCAGGACAGGTACAGCACGGGGTTAGATACAGAGTAAAGCTCCCTCTACACTGTCCCCATCAAACACTCCCAGGACAGGTACAGCACGGGGTTAGATAAGGAGTAAAGCTCCCTCTACACTGTCCCCATCAAACACTCCCAGGACAGGCACAGCACGGGGTTAGATACAGAGTAAAGCTCCCTCTACACTGTCCCCATCAAACACTCCCAGGACAGGTACAGCACGGGGTTAGATACAGAGTAAAGCTCCCTCTGCACTGTCCCCATCAAACACTCCCAGGACAGGTACAGCACGGGGTTAGATACAGAGTAATGCTCCCTCTACACTGTCCCCATCAAACACTCCCAGGACAGGTACAGCACGGGGTTAGATACAGAGTAAAGCTCCCTCTACACTGTCCCCATCAAACACTCCCAGGACAGGTACTGCACGGGGTTAGATACAGAGTAAAGCTCCCTCTACACTGTCCCCATGAAACACTCACTGGACAGGTACAGCACGGGGTTAGATACAGAGTAAAGCTCCCTCTATACTGACCCCATCAAACACTCCCAGGACAGGTAGAGCACGGGGTTAGATACAGAGTAAAGCTCCCTCTACACTGTCCCCATCAAACACTCCCAGGACAGGTACAGCACGGGGTTAGATACAGAGTAAAGCTCCCTCTATACTGACCCCATCAAACACTCCCAGGACAGGTACAGCACGGGGTTGGATACAGAGTTAAGCTCACACTACACTGTCCCCATCAAACACTCCCAGGACAGGTGTAGCACGGGGTTAGATACAGAGTAAAGCTCCCTCGACACTGTCCCCACCGAACACTCCCAGGACAGGTACAGCACGGGGTTAGATACAGAGTAAAGCTCCCTCTATACTGTCCCATCAAACACTCCCAGGACAGGGACAGCACGGGGTTAGATACAGAGTAAAGCTCCCTCTATACTGACCCCATCAAACACTCCCAGGACAGGTACAGCACGGGGTTAGATACAGAGTAAAGCTCCCTCTACACTGTCCCCATCAAACACTCCCAGGACAGGTACAGCACGGGGTTAGAGACAGAGTAAAGATCCCGCTACACTGGCCCCATCAAACACTCCCAGGACAGGTACAGCACGGGGTTAGATACAGAGTAAAGCTCCCTCTACACTGTCCCCATCAAACACTCCCAGGACAGGCACAGCACGGGGTTAGATACAGAGTAAAGCTCCCTCTGCACTGTCTCTAGCAAACACTCCCAGGACAGGTACAGCACGGGGTTAGATACAGAGTAAAGCTCCCTCTACACTGTCCCCATCAAACACTCCCAGGACAGGTACAGCACGGGGTTAGATACAGAGTAAAGCTCCCTCTACACTGTCCCCATCAAACACGCCCAGGACAGGTACAGCACGGGGTTAGATACAGAGTAAAGCTCCCTCTACACTGTCCCCATCAAACACGCCCAGGACAGGTACAGCACGGGGTTAGACACAGAGTAAAGCTCCCTCTACACTGTCCCCCATCAAACACTCCCAGGACAGGTACAGCACGGGGTTAGATACAGAGTAAAGCTCACTCTACACTGTCCCCATCAAACACTCCCAGGACAGGTACAGCACGGGGTTAGATACAGAGTAAAGCTCCCTCTACACTGTCCACATCAAACACTCCCAGGACAGGTACAGCACGGGGTTAGATACAGAGTAAAGCTCCCTCTACACTGTCCCCATCAAACACTCCCAGGACAGGTACAGCTCGGGGTTAGATACAGAGTAAAGCTCCCTCTACACTGTCCCATCAAACTCTCCCAGGACAGGTACAGCACGCGGTTAGATACAGAGTAAAGCTCCCTCTACACTGTCCCCATCAAACACTCCGAGGACAGTTACAACATGGGGTTAGATACAGAGTAAAGCTCCCTCGACACTGTCCCCATCAAACACTCCGAGGACAGTTACAACATGGGGTTAGATACAGAGTAAAGCTCCCTCTACACTGTCCCCATCAAACATTCCCAGGACAGGTACAGCACGGGGTTAGATACAGAGTAAAGCTCTCTCTACACTGTCCCCATCAAACACTCCCAGGACAGGTACAGCACGGGGTTACATACAGAGTAAAGCTCCCTCTACACTGTCCCCATCAAACACTCCCAGGACAGGTACAGCACGGGGTTAGATACAGAGTAATGCTCCCTCTACACTGTCCCCATCAAACACTCCCAGGACAGGTACAGCACGGGGTTAGATACAGAGTAAAGCTCCCTCTACACTGTCCCCATCAAACACTCCCAGGACAGGTACTGCACGGGGTTAGATACAGAGTAAAGCTCCCTCTACACTGTCCCCATGAAACACTCACTGGACAGGTACAGCACGGGGTTAGATACAGAGTAAAGCTCCCTCTATACTGACCCCATCAAACACTCCCAGGACAGGTAGAGCACGGGGTTAGATACAGAGTAAAGCTCCCTCTACACTGTCCCCATCAAACACTCCCAGGACAGGTACAGCACGGGGTTAGATACAGAGTAAAGCTCCCTCGACACTGTCCCATCAAACACTCCCAGGACAGGTACAGCACGGGGTTAGATACAGAGTAAAGCTCCCTCTATACTGACCCCATCAAACACTCCCAGGACAGGTACAGCACGGGGTTGGATACAGAGTTAAGCTCACACTACACTGTCCCCATCAAACACTCCCAGGACAGGTGTAGCACGGGGTTAGATACAGAGTAAAGCTCCCTCGACACTGTCCCCACCGAACACTCCCAGGACAGGTACAGCACGGGGTTAGATACAGAGTAAAGCTCCCTCTATACTGTCCCATCAAACACTCCCAGGACAGGTACAGCACGGGGTTAGATACAGAGTAAAGCTCCCTCTATACTGACCCCATCAAACACTCCCAGGACAGGTACAGCACGGGGTTAGATACAGAGTAAAGCTCCCTCTACACTGTCCCATCAAACACTCCCAGGACAGGTACAGCACGGGGTTAGATACAGAGTAAAGCTCCCTCTATACTGACCCCATCAAACACTCCCAGGACAGGTACAGCACGGGGTTGGATACAGAGTAAAGCTCCCACTACACTGTCCCCATCAAACACTCCCAGGACATGTACAGCACGGGGTTAGATACAGAGTAAAGATCCCGCTACACTGGCCCCATCAAACACTCCCAGGACAGGTACAGCACGGGGTTAGATACAGAGTAAAGCTCCCTCTGCACTGTCTCCAGCAAACACTCCCAGGACAGGTACAGCACGGTGTTAGATACTGAGTAAAGCTCCCTGTCCCTATCAAACACTCCCAGGACAGGTACAGCACGGGGTTAGATACAGAGTAAAGCTCCCTCTCCACTGTCCCCATCAAACACTCCCAGGACAGGTACAGCACCGGGTTAGATACAGAGTAAAGCTCCCTCTACACTGTCCCCCATCAAACACTCCCAGGACAGGTACAGCACGGGGTTCGATACAGAGTAAAGCTCCCTCTACACTGTGCCCATCAAACACTCCCAGGACAGGTACAGCACGGGGTTAGATACAGAGTAAAGCTCCCTCTACACTGTCCCCATCAAACACTCCCAGGACAGGTACAGCACGGGGTTAGATACAGAGTAAAGCTCCCTCTACACTGTCCCCATCAAACACTCCCAGGACAGGTACAGCCCGGGGTTAGATACAGAGTAAGTCTCCCTCTACACTGACCCTATCAAACACTCCCAGGACACGTACAGCACGGGGTTAGATACAGAGTAAAGCTCCCTCTACACTGTCCCCATCAAACACTCCCAGGACAGGTACAGCACGGGGTTAGATACAGAGTAAAGCTCCCTCTACACTGTCCCCATCAAACACTCCCAGGACAGGTACAGCACGGGGTTAGATACAGAGTAAAGCTCCCTCTACACTGTCCCTAACAAACACCCCCAGGACAGGTACAGCACGGGGTTAGATACAGAGTAAAGCTCCCTCTACACTGTCCCCATCAAACACTCCCAGGACAGGTCCAGCACGGGGTTAGACACAGAGTAAAGCTCCCTCTACACTGTCCCCATCAAACACTCCCAGGACAGGTACAGCACGGGGTTAGATACAGAGTAAAGCTCCCTCTACACTGTCCCCATCAAACACTCCCAAGACAGGTACAGCACGGGGTTAGATACAGAGTAAAGCTCCCTCTACACTGTCCCCATCAAATACTCCCAGGACAGGTACAGCACGGGGTTAGATACAGAGTAAAGCTCCCTCTACACTGTCTCCATCAAACACTCCCAGGACAGTTACAGCACGGGGTTAGATACAGAGTAAAGCTCCCTCTACACTGTCTCCATCAAACACTCCCAGGACAGTTACAGCACGGGGTTAGATACAGAGTAAAGCTCCCTCTACACTGTCCCCATCAAACACTCCCAGGACAGGCACAGCACAGGGTTAGATACAGAGTAAAGCTCCCTCTACACTGTCCCCGTCACACACTCCCAGGACAGGTACAGCACGGGGTTAGATACAGAGTAAAGCTCCCTCTACACTGTCCCCGTCACACACTCCCAGGACAGGTACAGCACGGGGTTAGATACAGAGTAAAGCTCCCTCTACACTGTCCCCATCAAACTCTCCCAGGACAGGTACAGCACGGGGTTAGATACAGAGTAAAGCTCCCTCCACACTGTCCCCATCAAACACTCCCAGGACAGGTACAGCACGGGGTTAGATACAGAGTAAAGCTCCCTCTACACTGTCCCCATCAAACACTCCCAGGACAGGTACAGCACGGGGTTAGATACAGAGCAAAGCTCACTCTACACTGTCCCCATCAAACACTCCCAGGACAGGTACAGCACGGGGTTAGGTACAGAGTAAAGTTCCCTCTACACTGTCCCCATCAAACACTCCCAGGACAGGTACAGCACGGGGTTAGATACAGAGCAAAGCTCACTCTACACTGTCCCCATCAAACACTCCCAGGACAGGGACAGCACGGGGTTAGATACAGAGTAAAGCTCCCTCTACACTGTCCCCATCAAACACTCCCAGGACAGGTACAGCACGGGATTAGATACAGAGTAAAGCTCCCTCTACACTGTCCCCATCAAACACTCCCAGGACAGGTAGAGCACGGGGTTAGATACAGAGTAAAGCTCCCTCTACACTGTCCCCATCAAACACTCCCAGGACAGGTACAGCACGGGGTTAGATACAGAGCAAAGCTCACTCTACACTGTCCCCATCAAACACTCCCAGGACAGGTACAGCACGGGGTTAGGTACAGAGTAAAGTTCCCTCTACACTGTCCCCATCAAACACTCCCAGGACAGGTACAGCACGGGGTTAGATACAGAGCAAAGCTCACTCTACACTGTCCCCATCAAACACTCCCAGGACAGGTACAGCACGGGGTTAGATACAGAGTAAAGCTCCCTCTACACTGTCCACATCAAACACTCCCAGGACAGGTACAGCACGGGGTTAGATACAGAGTAAAGCTCCCTCTACACTGTCCCCATCAAACACTCCCAGGACAGGTACAGCTCGGGGTTAGATACAGAGTAAAGCTCCCTCTACACTGTCCCATCAAACTCTCCCAGGACAGGTACAGCACGCGGTTAGATACAGAGTAAAGCTCCCTCTACACTGTCCCCATCAAACACTCCGAGGACAGTTACAACATGGGGTTAGATACAGAGTAAAGCTCCCTCGACACTGTCCCCATCAAACACTCCGAGGACAGTTACAACATGGGGTTAGATACAGAGTAAAGCTCCCTCTACACTGTCCCCATCAAACATTCCCAGGACAGGTACAGCACGGGGTTAGATACAGAGTAAAGCTCCCTCTACACTGTCCCCATCAAACACTCCGAGGACAGTTACAACATGGGGTTAGATACAGAGTAAAGCTCCCTCTACACTGTCCCCATCAAACACTCCCAGGACAGTTACAGCACGGGGTTGGATACAGAGTAAAGCTCCCTCTACACTGTCCCCATCAAACACTCCCAGGACAGGTACAGCACGGGGTTAGATACAGAGTAAAGCTCCCTCGACACTGTCCCCATCAAACACTCCCAGGACAGGTACGGCACGGGGTTAGATACAGAGTAAAGCTCCCTCTACACTGTCCCCATCAAACTCCCAGGACAGGTACAGCACGGGGATAGATACAGAGTAAAGCTCCCTCTACACTGTCCCCATCAATCACTCCCAGGACAGGTACAGCACGGGGTTAGATACAGAGTAAAGCTCCCTCTACACTGTCCCCATCAAACACTCCCAGGACAGGTACAGCACGGGGTTAGATACAGAGTAAAGCTCCCTCTACACTGTCCCCATCAAACACTCCCAGGACAGGTACAGCACGGGGTTAGATACAGAGTAAAGCTCCCTCAACACTGCCCCCATCAAACACTCCCAGGACAGGTACAGCACGGGGTTAGATACAGAGTAAAGCTCCCTCGACACTATCCCCATCAAACACTCCCAGGACAGGTACAGCACGGGGTTAGATACAGAGTAAAGCTCCCTCTACACTGTCCCCATCAAACACTCCCAGGACAGGAATAGCACGGGGTTAGATACAGAGTAAAGCTCCCTCTACACTGTCCCCATCAAACACTCCCAGGACAGGTACAGCACGGGGTTAGATAAGGAGTAAAGCTCCCTCTACACTGTCCCCATCAAACACTCCCAGGACAGGTACAGCACGGGGTTAGATACAGAGTAAAGCTCCCTCTACACTGTCCCCATCAAACACTCCCAGGACAGGTACAGCACGGGGTTAGATACAGAGTAAAGCTCCCTCTACACTGTCCCCATCAAACACTCCCAGGACAGGTACTGCACGGGGTTAGATACAGAGTAAAGCTCCCTCTACACTGTCCCCATGAAACACTCACTGGACAGGTACAGCACGGGGTTAGATACAGAGTAAAGCTCCCTCTATACTGACCCCATCAAACACTCCCAGGACAGGTAGAGCACGGGGTTAGATACAGAGTAAAGCTCCCTCTACACTGTCCCCATCAAACACTCCCAGGACAGGTACAGCACGGGGTTAGATACAGAGTAAAGCTCCCTCTACACTGTCCCATCAAACACTCCCAGGACAGGTACAGCACGGGGTTAGATACAGAGTAAAGCTCCCTCTATACTGACCCCATCAAACACTCCCAGGACAGGTACAGCACGGGGTTGGATACAGAGTTAAGCTCACACTACACTGTCCCCATCAAACACTCCCAGGACAGGTGTAGCACGGGGTTAGATACAGAGTAAAGCTCCCTCGACACTGTCCCCACCGAACACTCCCAGGACAGGTACAGCACGGGGTTAGATACAGAGTAAAGCTCCCTCTATACTGTCCCATCAAACACTCCCAGGACAGGTACAGCACGGGGTTAGATACAGAGTAAAGCTCCCTCTATACTGACCCCATCAAACACTCCCAGGACAGGTACAGCACGGGGTTAGATACAGAGTAAAGCTCCCTCTACACTGTCCCATCAAACACTCCCAGGACAGGTACAGCACGGGGTTAGATACAGAGTAAAGCTCCCTCTATACTGACCCCATCAAACACTCCCAGGACAGGTACAGCACGGGGTTGGATACAGAGTAAAGCTCCCACTACACTGTCCCCATCAAACACTCCCAGGACATGTACAGCACGGGGTTAGATACAGAGTAAAGATCCCGCTACACTGGCCCCATCAAACACTCCCAGGACAGGTACAGCA
Source organism: Scyliorhinus torazame (assembly GCF_047496885.1). Taxonomy (NCBI): domain Eukaryota; kingdom Metazoa; phylum Chordata; class Chondrichthyes; order Carcharhiniformes; family Scyliorhinidae; genus Scyliorhinus; species Scyliorhinus torazame. The sequence continues at coordinate 5,781,483 of NC_092730.1, read as the reverse complement.
CGGGGTTAGATACAGAGTAAAGCTCCCTCTGCACTGTCTCCAGCAAACACTCCCAGGACAGGTACAGCACGGTGTTAGATACTGAGTAAAGCTCCCTGTCCCTATCAAACACTCCCAGGACAGGTACAGCACGGGGTTAGATACAGAGTAAAGCTCCCTCTCCACTGTCCCCATCAAACACTCCCAGGACAGGTACAGCACCGGGTTAGATACAGAGTAAAGCTCCCTCTACACTGTCCCCCATCAAACACTCCCAGGACAGGTACAGCACGGGGTTCGATACAGAGTAAAGCTCCCTCTACACTGTGCCCATCAAACACTCCCAGGACAGGTACAGCACGGGGTTAGATACAGAGTAAAGCTCCCTCTACACTGTCCCCATCAAACACTCCCAGGACAGGTACAGCACGGGGTTAGATACAGAGTAAAGCTCCCTCTACACTGTCCCCATCAAACACTCCCAGGACAGGTACAGCCCGGGGTTAGATACAGAGTAAGTCTCCCTCTACACTGACCCTATCAAACACTCCCAGGACACGTACAGCACGGGGTTAGATACAGAGTAAAGCTCCCTCTACACTGTCCCCATCAAACACTCCCAGGACAGGTACAGCACGGGGTTAGATACAGAGTAAAGCTCCCTCTACACTGTCCCCATCAAACACTCCCAGGACAGGTACAGCACGGGGTTAGATACAGAGTAAAGCTCCCTCTACACTGTCCCTAACAAACACCCCCAGGACAGGTACAGCACGGGGTTAGATACAGAGTAAAGCTCCCTCTACACTGTCCCCATCAAACACTCCCAGGACAGGTCCAGCACGGGGTTAGACACAGAGTAAAGCTCCCTCTACACTGTCCCCATCAAACACTCCCAGGACAGGTACAGCACGGGGTTAGATACAGAGTAAAGCTCCCTCTACACTGTCCCCATCAAACACTCCCAAGACAGGTACAGCACGGGGTTAGATACAGAGTAAAGCTCCCTCTACACTGTCCCCATCAAATACTCCCAGGACAGGTACAGCACGGGTTTAGATACAGAGTAAAGCTCCCTCTACACTGTCTCCATCAAACACTCCCAGGACAGTTACAGCACGGGGTTAGATACAGAGTAAAGCTCCCTCTACACTGTCTCCATCAAACACTCCCAGGACAGTTACAGCACGGGGTTAGATACAGAGTAAAGCTCCCTCTACACTGTCCCCATCAAACACTCCCAGGACAGGCACAGCACAGGGTTAGATACAGAGTAAAGCTCCCTCTACACTGTCCCCGTCACACACTCCCAGGACAGGTACAGCACGGGGTTAGATACAGAGTAAAGCTCCCTCTACACTGTCCCCGTCACACACTCCCAGGACAGGTACAGCACGGGGTTAGATACAGAGTAAAGCTCCCTCTACACTGTCCCCATCAAACTCTCCCAGGACAGGTACAGCACGGGGTTAGATACAGAGTAAAGCTCCCTCCACACTGTCCCCATCAAACACTCCCAGGACAGGTACAGCACGGGGTTAGATACAGAGTAAAGCTCCCTCTACACTGTCCCCATCAAACACTCCCAGGACAGGTACAGCACGGGGTTAGATACAGAGCAAAGCTCACTCTACACTGTCCCCATCAAACACTCCCAGGACAGGTACAGCACGGGGTTAGGTACAGAGTAAAGTTCCCTCTACACTGTCCCCATCAAACACTCCCAGGACAGGTACAGCACGGGGTTAGATACAGAGCAAAGCTCACTCTACACTGTCCCCATCAAACACTCCCAGGACAGGGACAGCACGGGGTTAGATACAGAGTAAAGCTCCCTCTACACTGTCCCCATCAAACACTCCCAGGACAGGTACAGCACGGGATTAGATACAGAGTAAAGCTCCCTCTACACTGTCCCCATCAAACACTCCCAGGACAGGTAGAGCACGGGGTTAGATACAGAGTAAAGCTCCCTCTACACTGTCCCCATCAAACACTCCCAGGACAGGTACAGCACGGGGTTAGATACAGAGCAAAGCTCACTCTACACTGTCCCCATCAAACACTCCCAGGACAGGTACAGCACGGGGTTAGGTACAGAGTAAAGTTCCCTCTACACTGTCCCCATCAAACACTCCCAGGACAGGTACAGCACGGGGTTAGATACAGAGCAAAGCTCACTCTACACTGTCCCCATCAAACACTCCCAGGACAGGGACAGCACGGGGTTAGATACAGAGTAAAGCTCCCTCTACACTGTCCCCATCAAACACTCCCAGGACAGGTAGAGCACGGGGTTAGATACAGAGTAAAGCTCCCTCTACACTGTCCCCATCAAACACTCCCAGGACAGGTAGAGCACGGGGTTAGATACAGAGTAAAGCTCCCTCTACACTGTCCCCATCAAACACTCCCAGGACAGTTACAGCACGGGGTTAGATACAGAGTAAAGCTCCCTCTACACTGTCCCCATCAAACACTCCCAAGACAGGTACAGCACGGGGTTAGATACAGAGTAAAGCTCCCTCTACACTGTCCCCATCAAACACTCCCAGGACAGTTACAGCACGGGGTTAGATACAGAGTAAAGCTCCCTCTACACTGTCCCCATCAAACACTCCCAAGACAGGTACAGCACGGGGTTAGATACAGAGTAAAGCTCCCTCTACACTGTCCCCATCAAACACTCCCAAGACAGGTACAGCACGGGGTTAGATACAGAGTAAAGCTCCCTCTACACTGTCCCCATCAAACACTCCCAGGGCAGGTACAGCACGGGGTTAGATACAGAGTAAAGCTCCCTCTAAACTGTCTCCATCAAACACTCCCAGGACAGGGACAGCACGGGGTTAGATACAGAGTAAAGCTCCCTCTACACTGTCCCCGTCACACACTCCCAGGACAGGTACAGCACGGGGTTAGATACAGTGTAAATCTCGCTCTACACTGTCCCCATCAAACACACCCAGGACAGGTACAGCACAGGGTTAGATACAGAGTAAAGCTCCCTCTACACTGTCCCCGTCAAACTCTCCCAGGACAGGTACAGCACGGGGTTAGATACAGAGTAAAGCTCCCTCTACACTGTCCCCATCAAACACTCCCAAGACAGGTACAGCACGGGGTTAGATACAGAGTAAAGCTCCCTCGACACTGTCCCCATCAAATACTCCCAGGACAGGCACAGCACGGGGTTAGATACAGAGTAAAGCTCCCTCTACACTGTCTCCATCAAACACTCCCAGGACAGGGACAGCACGGGGTTAGATACAGAGTAAAGCTCCCTCTACACTGTCCCCGTCACACACGCCCAGGACAGGTACAGCACGGGGTTAGATACAGTGTAAATCTCGCTCTACACTGTCCCCATCAAACACACCCAGGACAGGTACAGCACGGGGTTAGATACAGTGTAAATCTCGCTCTACACTGTCCCCATCAAACACTCCCAGGACAGGTACAGCACGGGGTTAGATACAGAGCAAAGCTCACTCTACACTGTCCCCATCAAACACTCCCAGGACAGGTACAGCACGGGGTTAGATACAGAGTAAAGCTCCCTCTACACTGTCCCCATCAAACACTCCCAGGACAGTTACAGCACAGGGTTAGATACAGAGTAAAGCTCCCTCGACACTGTCCCCATCAAACACTCCCAGGACAGGTACAGCACGGGGTTAGATACAGAGTAAAGCTCCCTCTACACTGTCCCCATCAAACACTCCCAGCAGTTACAGCATGGGGTTAGATACAGAGTAAAGCTCCCTCTACACTGTCCCCATCAAACACTCCCAGGACAGGTACAGCACGGGGTTAGATACAGAGTAAAGCTCCCTCTACACTGTCCCCATCAAACACTCCCAGGACAGGTACAGCACGGGATTAGATACAGAGTAAAGCTCCCTCTACACTGTCCCCATCAAACGCTCCCAGGACAGGCACAGCACGGGGTTAGATACAGAGTAAAGCTCCCTCTACACTGTCCCCATCAAACACTCCCAGGACAGGTACAGCACGGGGTTAGATACAGAGTAAAGCTCCCTCGACACTGTCCCCATCAAACACTCCCAGGACAGGTACAGCACGGGGTTAGATACAGAGTAAAGCTCCCTCTACACTGTCCCCATCAAACACTCCCAGGACAGGTATAGCACGGGGTTAGATACAGAGTAAAGCTCCCTCTACACTGTCCCCATCAAACGCTCCCAGGGCAGGTACAGCACGGGGTTAGATTCAGAGTAAAGCTCCCTCTACACTGTCCCCATCAAACACTCCCAGGACAGGTACAGCACGGGGTTAAATACAGAGTAAAGCTCCCTCTACACTGTCCCCATCAAACACTCCCAGGACAGGTACAGCACGGGGTTAGATACAGAGTAAAGCTCCCTCTACACTGTCCCCATCAAACACTCCCAGGACAGGTACAGCACGGGGTTAGATACAGAGTAAAGCTCCCTCGACACTGTCCCCATCAAACACTCCCAGGACAGGTACAGCACGGGGTTAGATACAGAGTAAAGCTCCCTCTACACTGTCCCCATCAAACACTCCCAGGATAGGTACAGCACGTGGTGAGATACAGAGTAAAGCTCCCTCTACACTGTCCCCATCAAACACTCTCAGGACAGGTACAGCACGGGGTTAGATACAGAGTAAAGCTCCCTCGACACTGTCCCCATCAAACACTCCCACGACAGGTACAGCACGGGGTTAGATACAGAGTAAAGCTCCCTCTACACTGTCCCCATCAAACACTCCCAGGACAGGTACAGCACGGTGTTAGATACAGAGTAAAGCTCCCTCTACACTGTCCCCATCAAACACTCCCAGGACAGGTACAGCACGGGGTTAGATACAGAGTAAAGCTCCCTCTACACTGTCCCCATCAAACACTCCCAGGACAGGTACAGCATGGGGTTAGATACAGAGTAAAGCTCCCTCTACACTGTCCCCATCAAACACTCCCAGGACAGGTACAGCACGGGGTTAGATACAGAGTAAAGCTCCCTCTACACTGTCCCCATCAAACACTCCCAGGACAGGTACAGCACGGCGTTAGATACAGAGTAAAGCTCCCTCTACACTGTCCCCATCAAACACTCCCAGGACAGGTACAGCACGGGGTTAGATACAGAGTAAAGCTCCCTCTACACTGTCCCCATCAAACACTCCCAGGACAGGTACAGCATGGGGTTAGATACAGAGTAAAGCTCCCTCTACACTGTCCCCATCAAACACTCCCAGGACAGGTACAGCACGGGGTTAGATACAGAGTAAAGCTCCCTCTCCACTGTCCCCATCAAACACTCCCAGGACAGGTACAGCACGGGGTTAGATACAGAGTAAAGCTCCCTCTACACTGTCCCCATCAAACACTCCCAGGACAGGTATAGCACGGGGTTAGATACAGAGTAAAGCTCCCTCTACACTGTCCCCATCAAACACTCCCAGGGCAGGTACAGCACGGGGTTAGATTCAGAGTAAAGCTCCCTCTACACTGTCCCCATCAAACACTCCCAGGACAGGTACAGCACGGGGTTAGATACAGAGTAAAGTTCCCTCTACACTGTCCCCTTCAAACACTCCCAGGACAGGTACAGCACGGTGTTAGATACAGAGTAAAGCTCCCTCTACACTGTCCCCATCAAACACTCCCAGGACAGGTACAGCACGGGGTTAGATACAGAGTAAAGCTCCCTCTACACTGTCCCCATCAAACACTCCCAGGACAGGTACAGCATGGGGTTAGATACAGAGTAAAGCTCCCTCTACACTGTCCCCATCAAACACTCCCAGGACAGGTACAGCACGGGGTTAGATACAGAGTAAAGCTCCCTCTACACTGTCCCCATCAAACACTCCCAGGACAGGTACAGCACGGCGTTAGATACAGAGTAAAGCTCCCTCTACACTGTCCCCATCAAACACTCCCAGGACAGGTACAGCACGGGGTTAGATACAGAGTAAAGCTCCCTCTACACTGTCCCCATCAAACACTCCCAGGACAGGTACAGCATGGGGTTAGATACAGAGTAAAGCTCCCTCTACACTGTCCCCATCAAACACTCCCAGGACAGGTACAGCACGGGGTTAGATACAGAGTAAAGCTCCCTCTCCACTGTCCCCATCAAACACTCCCAGGACAGGTACAGCACGGGGTTAGATACAGAGTAAAGCTCCCTCTACACTGTCCCCATCAAACACTCCCAGGACAGGTATAGCACGGGGTTAGATACAGAGTAAAGCTCCCTCTACACTGTCCCCATCAAACACTCCCAGGGCAGGTACAGCACGGGGTTAGATTCAGAGTAAAGCTCCCTCTACACTGTCCCCATCAAACACTCCCAGGACAGGTACAGCACGGGGTTAGATACAGAGTAAAGTTCCCTCTACACTGTCCCCTTCAAACACTCCCAGGACAGGTACAGCACGGGGTTAGACACAGAGTAAAGCTCCCTCTACACTGTCCCCATCAAACACTCCCAGGACAGGTACAACACGGGGTTAGATACAGAGTATAGCTCCCTCTACACTGTCCCCATCAAACACTCCCAGGACAGGTACAGCACGTGGTCAGATACAGAGTAAAGCTCCCTCTACACTGTCCCCATCAAACACTCCCAGGACAGGTACAGCACGGGGTTAGATACAGTGTAAAGCTCCCTCAACACTGTCCCCAACAAACACTCCCAGGACAGGTACAGCACGGGGTTAGATACAGAAAGTAAAGCTCCCTCGACACTGTCCCCATCAAACACTCCCAGGACAGGTACAGCACGGGGTTAGATACAGAGTAAAGCTCCCTCTACACTGTCCCCATCAAACACTCCCAGGACAGGTACAGCACGGGGTTAGATACAGAGTAAAGCTCCCTCTACACTGTCCCCATCAAACACTCCCAGGACAGGTACAGCACGTGGTTAGATACAGAGTAAAGCTCCCTCTCCACTGTCCCCATCAAACACTCACAGGACAGGTACAGCACGGGGTTAGATACAGAGTAAAGCTCCCTCTACACTGTCCCCATCAAACACTCCCAGGACAGGTACAGCACGGGGTTAGATACAGAGTAAAGCTCCCTCTACACTGTCCCCATCAAACACTCCCAGGACAGGTATAGCACGGGGTTAGATACAGAGTAAAGCTCGCTCTACACTGTCCCCATCAAACACTCCCAGGACAGGTACAGCACGGGGTTAGATACAGAGTAAAGCTCCCTCTACACTGTCCCCATCAAACACTCCCAGGACACGTACAGCACGGTGTTAGATACAGAGTAAAGCTCCCTCTACACTGTCCCCATCAAACACTCCCAGGACACGTACAGCACGGGGTTAGATACAGAGTAAAGCTCCCTCTACACTGTCCCCATCAAACACTCCTAGGACAGGTACAGCACGGGGTTAGATGCAGAGTAAAGCTCCTTCTACACTGTCCCCATCAAACACTCCCAGGACAGGTACAGCACGGGGTTAGATACAGAGTAAAGCTCCCTCTACACTGTCCCCATCAAACACTCCCAGGACAGGTACAGCACGGGGTTAGATACAGAGTAAAGCTCCCTCTACACTTTCCCCATCAAACACTCCCAGGACAGGTACAGCACGGGGTTAGATACAGAGTAAAGCTCCCTCGACACTGTCCCCATTAAACACTCACAGGACAGGTACAGCACGGGGTTAGACACAGAGTAAAGCTCCCTCTACACTGTCCCAATCAAACACTCCCAGGACAGGTACAGCACGGGGTTAGATACAGAGTAAAGCTCCCTCTCCACTGTCCCCATCAAACACTCCCAGGACAGGTACAGCACGGGGTTAGATACAGAGTAAAGCTCCCTCTACACTGTCCCCATCAAACACTCCCAGGACAGGTAGAGCACGGGGTTAGATACAGAGTAAAGCTCCCTCTACACTGTCCCCATCAAACACTCCCAGGACAGGTACAGCACGGGGTTAGATACAGAGTAAAGCTCCCTCGACACTGTCCCCATTAAACACTCACAGGACAGGTACAGCACGGGGTTAGACACAGAGTAAAGCTCCCTCTACACTGTCCCCATCAAACACTCCCAGGACAGGTAGAGCACGGGGTTAGATACAGAGTAAAGCTCCCTCTACACTGTCCCAATCAAACACTCCCAGGACAGGTACAGCACGGGGTTAGATACAGAGTAAAGCTCCCTCTCCACTGTCCCCATCAAACACTCCCAGGACAGGTACAGCACGGGGTTAGATACAGAGTAAAGCTCCCTCTACACTGTCCCCATCAAACACTCCCAGGACAGGTAGAGCACGGGGTTAGATACAGAGTAAAGCTCCCTCTACACTGTCCCCATCAAACACTCCCAGGACAGTTACAGCACGGGGTTAGATACAGAGTAAAGCTCCCTCTACACTGTCCCCATCAAACACTCCCAGGACAGGTACAGCACGGGGTTAGATACAGAGTAAAGCTCCCTCTACACTGTCCCCATCAAACACTCCCAGGACAGGTATAGCACGGGGTTAGATACAGAGTAAAGCTCCCTCTACACTGTCCCCATCAAACGCTCCCAGGGCAGGTACAGCACGGGGTTAGATTCAGAGTAAAGCTCCCTCTACACTGTCCCCATCAAACACTCCCAGGACAGGTACAGCACGGGGTTAAATACAGAGTAAAGCTCCCTCTACACTGTCCCCATCAAACACTCCCAGGACAGGTACAGCACGGGGTTAGATACAGAGTAAAGCTCCCTCGACACTGTCCCCATCAAACACTCCCAGGACAGGTACAGCACGGGGTTAGATACAGAGTAAAGCTCCCTCTACACTGTCCCCATCAAACACTCCCAGGATAGGTACAGCACGTGGTGAGATACAGAGTAAAGCTCCCTCTACACTGTCCCCATCAAACACTCTCAGGACAGGTACAGCACGGGGTTAGATACAGAGTAAAGCTCCCTCGACACTGTCCCCATCAAACACTCCCACGACAGGTACAGCACGGGGTTAGATACAGAGTAAAGCTCCCTCTACACTGTCCCCATCAAACACTCCCAGGACAGGTACAGCACGGTGTTAGATACAGAGTAAAGCTCCCTCTACACTGTCCCCATCAAACACTCCCAGGACAGGTACAGCACGGGGTTAGATACAGAGTAAAGCTCCCTCTACACTGTCCCCATCAAACACTCCCAGGACAGGTACAGCACGGCGTTAGATACAGAGTAAAGCTCCCTCTACACTGTCCCCATCAAACACTCCCAGGACAGGTACAGCACGGGGTTAGATACAGAGTAAAGCTCCCTCTACACTGTCCCCATCAAACACTCCCAGGACAGGTACAGCATGGGGTTAGATACAGAGTAAAGCTCCCTCTACACTGTCCCCATCAAACACTCCCAGGACAGGTACAGCACGGGGTTAGATACAGAGTAAAGCTCCCTCTCCACTGTCCCCATCAAACACTCCCAGGACAGGTACAGCACGGGGTTAGATACAGAGTAAAGCTCCCTCTACACTGTCCCCATCAAACACTCCCAGGACAGGTATAGCACGGGGTTAGATACAGAGTAAAGCTCCCTCTACACTGTCCCCATCAAACACTCCCAGGACAGGTATAGCACGGGGTTAGATACAGAGTAAAGCTCCCTCTACACTGTCCCCATCAAACACTCCCAGGGCAGGTACAGCACGGGGTTAGATTCAGAGTAAAGCTCCCTCTACACTGTCCCCATCAAACACTCCCAGGACAGGTACAGCACGGGGTTAGATACAGAGTAAAGTTCCCTCTACACTGTCCCCTTCAAACACTCCCAGGACAGGTACAGCACGGGGTTAGACACAGAGTAAAGCTCCCTCTACACTGTCCCCATCAAACACTCCCAGGACAGGTACAACACGGGGTTAGATACAGAGTATAGCTCCCTCTACACTGTCCCCATCAAACACTCCCAGGACAGGTACAGCACGTGGTCAGATACAGAGTAAAGCTCCCTCTACACTGTCCCCATCAAACACTCCCAGGACAGGTACAGCACGGGGTTAGATACAGTGTAAAGCTCCCTCAACACTGTCCCCAACAAACACTCCCAGGACAGGTACAGCACGGGGTTAGATACAGAGTAAAGCTCCCTCTACACTGTCCCCATCAAACACTCCCAGGACAGGTACAGCACGGGGTTAGATACAGAGTAAAGCTCCCTCTACACTGTCCCCATCAAACACTCCCAGGACAGGTACAGCACGTGGTTAGATACAGAGTAAAGCTCCCTCTCCACTGTCCCCATCAAACACTCACAGGACAGGTACAGCACGGGGTTAGATACAGAGTAAAGCTCCCTCTACACTGTCCCCATCAAACACTCCCAGGACAGGTACAGCACGGGGTTAGATACAGAGTAAAGCTCCCTCTACACTGTCCCCATCAAACACTCCCAGGACAGGTATAGCACGGGGTTAGATACAGAGTAAAGCTCGCTCTACACTGTCCCCATCAAACACTCCCAGGACAGGTACAGCACGGGGTTAGATACAGAGTAAAGCTCCCTCTACACTGTCCCCATCAAACACTCCCAGGACACGTACAGCACGGTGTTAGATACAGAGTAAAGCTCCCTCTACACTGTCCCCATCAAACACTCCCAGGACACGTACAGCACGGGGTTAGATACAGAGTAAAGCTCCCTCTACACTGTCCCCATCAAACACTCCTAGGACAGGTACAGCACGGGGTTAGATACAGAGTAAAGCTCCTTCTACACTGTCCCCATCAAACACTCCCAGGACAGGTACAGCACGGGGTTAGATACAGAGTAAAGCTCCCTCTACACTGTCCCCATCAAACACTCCCAGGACAGGTACAGCACGGGGTTAGATACAGAGTAAAGCTCCCTCTACACTTTCCCCATCAAACACTCCCAGGACAGGTACAGCACGGGGTTAGATACAGAGTAAAGCTCCCTCGACACTGTCCCCATTAAACACTCACAGGACAGGTACAGCACGGGGTTAGACACAGAGTAAAGCTCCCTCTACACTGTCCCAATCAAACACTCCCAGGACAGGTACAGCACGGGGTTAGATACAGAGTAAAGCTCCCTCTCCACTGTCCCCATCAAACACTCCCAGGACAGGTACAGCACGGGGTTAGATACAGAGTAAAGCTCCCTCTACACTGTCCCCATCAAACACTCCCAGGACAGGTAGAGCACGGGGTTAGATACAGAGTAAAGCTCCCTCTACACTGTCCCCATCAAACACTCCCAGGACAGGTACAGCACGGGGTTAGATACAGAGTAAAGCTCCCTCGACACTGTCCCCATTAAACACTCACAGGACAGGTACAGCACGGGGTTAGACACAGAGTAAAGCTCCCTCTACACTGTCCCAATCAAACACTCCCAGGACAGGTACAGCACGGGGTTAGATACAGAGTAAAGCTCCCTCTCCACTGTCCCCATCAAACACTCCCAGGACAGGTACAGCACGTGGTTAGATACAGAGTAAAGCTCCCTCTACACTGTCCCCATCAAACACTCCCAGGACAGGTAGAGCACGGGGTTAGATACAGAGTAAAGCTCCCTCTACACTGTCCCCATCAAACACTCCCAGGACAGGTAGAGCACGGGGTTAGATACAGAGTAAAGCTCCCTCTACACTGTCCCCATCAAACACTCCCAGGACAGTTACAGCACGGGGTTAGATACAGAGTAAAGCTCCCTCTACACTGTCCCCATCAAACACTCCCAAGGCAGGTACAGCACGGGGTTAGATACAGAGTAAAGCTCCCTCTACACTGTCTCCATCAAACACTCCCAGGACAGGGACAGCACGGGGTTAGATACAGAGTAAAGCTCCCTCTACACTGTCCCCGTCACACACTCCCAGGACAGGTACAGCACGGGGTTAGATACAGTGTAAATCTCGCTCTACACTGTCCCCATCAAACACACCCAGGACAGGTACAGCACAGGGTTAGATACAGAGTAAAGCTCCCTCTACACTGTCCCCATCAAACTCTCCCAGGACAGGTACAGCACGGGGTTAGATACAGAGTAAAGCTCCCTCTACACTGTCCCCATCAAACACTCCCAAGACAGGTACAGCACGGGGTTAGATACAGAGTAAAGCTCCCTCGACACTGTCCCCATCAAATACTCCCAGGACAGGTACAGCACGGGGTTAGATACAGAGTAAAGCTCCCTCTACACTGTCTCCATCAAACACTCCCAGGACAGGGACAGCACGGGGTTAGATACAGAGTAAAGCTCCCTCTACACTGTCCCCGTCACACACTCCCAGGACAGGTACAGCACGGGGTTAGATACAGAGTAAAGCTCCCTCTACACTGTCCCCATCAAACACTCCCAGGACAGGTACAGCACGGGATTAGGTACAGAGTAAAGCTCCCTCTACACTGTCCCCATCAAACTCTCCCAGGACAGGTACAGCACGGGGTTAGATACAGAGTAAAGCTCCCTCTACACTGTCCCCATCAAACACTCCCAGGACAGGTACAGCACGGGATTAGATACAGAGTAAAGCTCCCTCTACACTGTCCCCATCAAACACTCCCAGGACAGGTACAGCACGGGGTTAGATACAGAGTAAAGCTCCCTCTACACTTTCCCCATCAAACACTCCCAGGACAGGTACAGCACGGGGTTAGATACAGAGTAAAGCTCCCTCTCCACTGTCCCCATCAAACACTCCCAGGACAGGTACAGCACGGGGTTAGATACAGAGTAAAGCTCCCTCTACACTGTCCCCATCAAACACTCCCAGGACAGGTAGAGCACGGGGTTAGATACAGAGTAAAGCTCCCTCTACACTGTCCCCATCAAACACTCCCAGGACAGGTAGAGCACGGGGTTAGATACAGAGTAAAGCTCCCTCTACACTGTCCCCATCAAACACTCCCAGGACAGGTACAGCACGGGGTTAGATACAGAGTAAAGCTCCCTCTACACTGTCACCATCAAACACTCCCAGGACAGGTACAGCACGGGGTTAGATACAGTGTAAATCTCGCTCTACACTGTCCCCATCAAACACACCCAGGACAGGTACAGCACAGGGTTAGATACAGAGTAAAGCTCCCTCTACACTGTCCCCATCAAACTCTCCCAGGACAGGTACAGCACGGGGTTAGATACAGAGTAAAGCTCCCTCTACACTGTCCCCATCAAACACTCCCAAGACAGGTACAGCACGGGGTTAGATACAGAGTAAAGCTCCCTCGACACTGTCCCCATCAAATACTCCCAGGACAGGTACAGCACGGGGTTAGATACAGAGTAAAGCTCCCTCTACACTGTCTCCATCAAACACTCCCAGGACAGGGACAGCACGGGGTTAGATACAGAGTAAAGCTCCCTCTACCCTGTCCCCGTCACACACTCCCAGGACAGGTACAGCACGGGGTTAGATACAGTGTAAATCTCGCTCTACACTGTCCCCATCAAACACTCCCAGGACAGGTACAGCACGGGATTAGGTACAGAGTAAAGCTCCCTCTACACTGTCCCCATCAAACTCTCCCAGGACAGGTACAGCACGGGCTTAGATACAGAGTAAAGCTCCCTCCACACTGTCCCCATCAAACACTCCCAGGACAGGTACAGCACGGGGTTAGATACAGAGCAAAGCTCACTCTACACTGTCCCCATCAAACACTCCCAGGACAGGTACAGCACGGGGTTAGGTACAGAGTAAAGCTCCCTCTACACTGTCCCCATCAAACACTCCCAGGACAGGTACAGCACGGGGTTAGATACAGAGTAAAGCTCGCTCTACACTGTCCCCATCAAACACTCCCAGGACAGGTACAGCACGGGGTTAGATACAGAGTAAAGCTCCCTCTACACTGTCCCCATCAAACGCTCCCAGGGCAGGTACAGCACGGGGTTAGATTCAGAGTAAAGCTCCCTCTACACTGTCCCCATCAAACACTCCCAGGACAGGTACAGCACGGGGTTAGATACAGAGTAAAGCTCCCTCTACACTGTCCCCATCAAACACTCCCAGGACAGGTACAGCACGGGGTTAGATACAGAGTAAAGCTCCCTCTACACTGTCCCCATCAAACACTCCCAGGACAGGTACAGCACGTGGTGAGATACAGAGTAAAGCTCCCTCTACACTGTCCCCATCAAACACTCTCAGGACAGGTACAGCACGGGGTTAGATACAGAGTAAAGCTCCCTCGACACTGTCCCCATCAAACACTCCCAGGACAGGTACAGCACGGGGTTAGATACAGAGTAAAGCTCCCTCTACACTGTCCCCATCAAACACTCCCAGGACAGGTACAGCACGGGGTTAGATACAGAGTAAAGCTCCCTCTACACTGTCCCCATCAAACACTCCCAGGACAGGTACAGCATGGGGTTAGATACAGAGTAAAGCTCCCTCTACACTGTCCCCATCAAACACTCCCAGGACAGGTACAGCACGGGGTTAGATACAGAGTAAAGCTCCCTCTACACTGTCCCCATCAAACACTCCCAGGACAGGTACAGCACGGGGTTAGATACAGAGTAAAGCTCCCTCTACACTGTCCCCATCAAACACTCCCAGGACAGGTACAGCACGGGGTTAGATACAGAGTAAAGCTCCCTCTACACTGTCCCCATCAAACACTCCCAGGACAGGTACAGCATGGGGTTAGATACAGAGTAAAGCTCCCTCTACACTGTCCCCATCAAACACTCCCAGGACAGGTACAGCACGGGGTTAGATACAGAGTAAAGCTCCCTCTACACTGTCCCCATCAAACACTCCCAGGACAGGTACAGCACGGGGTTAGATACAGGGTAAAGCTCCCTCTACACTGTCCCCATCAAACACTCACAGGACAGGTACAGCACGGGGTTAGACACAGAGTAAAGCTCCCTCTACACTGTCCCCATCAAACACTCCCAGAACAGGTACAGCACGTGGTTAGATACAGAGTAAAGCTCCCTCTACACTGTCCCCATCAAGCACTCCCAGGACAGGTAAAGCACGGGGTCAGATACAGAGTAAAGCTCCCTCTACACTGTCCCCATCAAACACTCCCAGGACAGGTACAGCACGGGGTCAGATACAGAGTAAAGCTCCCTCTACACTGTCCCCATCAAACACTCCCAGGACAGGTACAGCACGGGGTTAGATACAGAGTAAAGCTCCCTCTACACTGTCCCCATCAAACACTCCCAGGACAGGTACAGCACGGGGTTAGATACAGAGTAAAGCTCCCTCTACACTGTCCCCATCAAACACTCCCAGGGCAGGTACAGCACGGGGTTAGATACAGAGTAAAGCTCCCTCTACACTGTCCCCATCAAACACTCCCAGGACAGGTACAGCACGGGGTTAGATACAGAGTAAAGCTCCCTCTACACTGTCCCCATCAAACACTCCCAGGACAGGTACAGCACGGGGTTAGATACAGAGTAAAGCTCCCTCTACACTGTCCGCATCAAACACTTCCAGGACAGGTACAGCACGGGGTTAGATACAGAGTAAAGCTCCCCCTACACTGTCCCCATCAAATACTCCCAGGACAGGTACAGCACGGGGTTAGATACAGAGTAAAGCTCCCCCTACACTGTCCCCATCAAATACTCCCAGGACAGGTACAGCACGGGGTTAGATACAGAGTAAAGCTCCCTCTACACTGTCCCCATCAAATACTCCCAGGACAGGTACAGCACGGGGTTAGATACAGAGTAAAGCTCCCTCTACACTGTCCCCATCAAACACTCCCAGGGCAGGTACAGCACGGGGTTAGATACAGAGTAAAGCTCCCTCTACACTGTCCCCATCAAACACTCCCAGGACAGGTACAGCACGGGGTTAGATACAGAGTAAAGCTCCCTCTACACTGTCCCCATCAAACACTCCCAGGACAGGTACAGCACGGGGTTAGATACAGAGTAAAGCTCCCCCTACACTGTTCCCATCAAACACTCCCAGGACAGTTACAGCACGGGGTTAGATACAGAGTAAAGCTCTTTCTACACAGTCCCCATCAAACACTCCCAGGACAGGTACAGCACGGGGTTAGATACAGAGTAAGGCTCCCTCTACACTGTCCCCATCAAACACTCCCAGGACAGGTACAGCACGGGGTTAGATACAGAGTAAAGCTCCCTCTACACTGACCCCATCAAACACTCCCAGGACAGGTACAACACGGGGTTAGATACAGAGTAAAGCTCCCTCTACACTGTCCCCATCACACACTCCCAGGACAGGTACAGCACGGGGTTAGATAGAGAGTAAAGCTCCCTCTATACTGTCCCCATCAAACACTCCCAGGACAGGTACAGCACTGGGTTAGATACAGAGTAAAGCTCCCTCTACACTGTCCCCATCAAACACTCCCAGGACAGGTACAGCACGGGGTTAGATACAGAGTAAAGCTCGCTCTACACTGTCCCCATCAAACACTCCCAGGACAGGTACAGCACGGGGTTAGATACTGAGTAAAGCTCCCTCTACACTGTCCCCATCAAACACTCCCAGGACAGGTACAGCACGGGGTTAGATACAGAGTAAAGCTCGCTCTACACTGTCCCCATCAAACACTCCCAGGACAGGTACAGCACGGGGTTAGATACAGAGTAAAGCTCCCTCTACACTGTCCCCATCAAACACTCCCAGGACAGGTACAGCACGGGGTTAGATACAGAGTAAAGCTCCCTCTACACTGTCCCCATCAAACACTCCCAGGACAGGTACAGCACGGGGTTAGATACAGAGTAAAGCTCCCTCTACACTGTCCCCATCAAACACTCCCAGGGCAGGTACAGCACGGGGTTAGATACAGAGTAAAGCTCCCTCTACACTGTCCCCATCAAACACTCCCAGGACAGGTACAGCACGGGGTTAGATACAGAGTAAAGCTCCCTCTACACTGTCCGCATCAAACACTTCCAGGACAGGTACAGCACGGGGTTAGATACAGAGTAAAGCTCCCCCTACACTGTCCCCATCAAATACTCCCAGGACAGGTACAGCACGGGGTTAGATACAGAGTAAAGCTCCCCTACACTGTCCCCATCAAATACTCCCAGGACAGGTACAGCACGGGGTTAGATACAGAGTAAAGCTCCCTCTACACTGTCCCCATCAAATACTCCCAGGACAGGTACAGCACGGGGTTAGATACAGAGTAAAGCTCCCTCTACACTGTCCCCATCAAACACTCCCAGGGCAGGTACAGCACGGGGTTAGATACAGAGTAAAGCTCCCTCTACACTGTCCCCATCAAACACTCCCAGGACAGGTACAGCACGGGGTTAGATACAGAGTAAAGCTCCCTCTACACTGTCCCCATCAAACACTCCCAGGACAGGTACAGCACGGGGTTAGATACAGAGTAAAGCTCCCCCTACACTGTCCCCATCAAACACTCCCAGGACAGTTACAGCACGGGGTTAGATACAGAGTAAAGCTCTTTCTACACAGTCCCCATCAAACACTCCCAGGACAGGTACAGCACGGGGTTAGATACAGAGTAAGGCTCCCTCTACACTGTCCCCATCAAACACTTCCAGGACAGGTACAGCACGGGGTTAGATACAGAGTAAAGCTCCCTCTACACTGACCCCATCAAACACTCCCAGGACAGGTACAACACGGGGTTAGATACAGAGTAAAGCTCCCTCTACACTGTCCCCATCACACACTCCCAGGACAGGTACAGCACGGGGTTAGATAGAGAGTAAAGCTCCCTCTATACTGTCCCCATCAAACACTCCCAGGACAGGTACAGCACTGGGTTAGATACAGAGTAAAGCTCCCTCTACACTGTCCCCATCAAACACTCCCAGGACAGGTACAGCACGGGGTTAGATACAGAGTAAAGCTCGCTCTACACTGTCCCCATCAAACACTCCCAGGACAGGTACAGCACGGGGTTAGATACTGAGTAAAGCTCCCTCTACACTGTCCCCATCAAACACTCCCAGGACAGGTACAGCACGGGGTTAGATACAGAGTAAAGCTCGCTCTACACTGTCCCCATCAAACACTCCCAGGACAGGTACAGCACGGGGTTAGATATTGAGTAAAGCTCCCTCTACACTGTCCCCATCAAACACTCCCAGAACAGGTACAGCACGTGGTTAGATACAGAGTAAAGCTCCCTCTACACTGTCCCCATCAAGCACTCCCAGGACAGGTAAAGCACGGGGTCAGATACAGAGTAAAGCTCCCTCTACACTGTCCCCATCAAACACTCCCAGGACAGGTACAGCACGGGGTTAGATACAGAGTAAAGCTCCCTCTACACTGTCCCCATCAAACACTCCCAGGACAGGTACAGCACGGGGTTAGATACAGAGTAAAGCTCCCTCTACACTGTCCCCATCAAACACTCCCAGGACAGGTACAGCACGGGGTTAGATACAGAGTAAAGCTCCCTCTACACTGTCCCCATCAAACACTCCCAGGGCAGGTACAGCACGGGGTTAGATACAGAGTAAAGCTCCCTCTACACTGTCCCCATCAAACACTCCCAGGACAGGTACAGCACGGGGTTAGATACAGAGTAAAGCTCCCTCTACACTGTCCGCATCAAACACTTCCAGGACAGGTACAGCACGGGGTTAGATACAGAGTAAAGCTCCCCCTACACTGTCCCCATCAAATACTCCCAGGACAGGTACAGCACGGGGTTAGATACAGAGTAAAGCTCCCTCTACACTGTCCCCATCAAATACTCCCAGGACAGGTACAGCACGGGGTTAGATACAGAGTAAAGCTCCCTCTACACTGTCCCCATCAAACACTCCCAGGGCAGGTACAGCACGGGGTTAGATACAGAGTAAAGCTCCCTCTACACTGTCCCCATCAAACACTCCCAGGACAGGTACAGCACGGGGTTAGATACAGAGTAAAGCTCCCTCTACACTGTCCGCATCAAACACTTCCAGGACAGGTACAGCACGGGGTTAGATACAGAGTAAAGCTCCCCCTACACTGTCCCCATCAAATACTCCCAGGACAGGTACAGCACGGGGTTAGATACAGAGTAAAGCTCCCTCTACACTGTCCCCATCAAACACTCCCAGGACAGGTACAGCACGGGGTTAGATACAGAGTAAAGCTCCCTCGACACTGTCCCCATCAAACACTCCCAGGACAGGTACAGCACGGTGTTAGATACAGAGTAAAGCTCCCTCTACACTGTCCCCATCAAACACTCCCAGGACAGGTACAGCACGGGGTTAGATACAGAGTAAAGCTCCCTCTACACTGTCCCCATCAAACACTCCCAGGACAGGTACAGCACGGGGTTAGATACAGAGTAAAGCTCCCTCTACACTGTCCCCATCAAACACTCCCAGGGCAGGTACAGCACGGGGTTAGATACAGAGTAAAGCTCCCTCTACACTGTCCCCATCAAACACTCCCAGGACAGGTACAGCACGGGGTTAGATACAGAGTAAAGCTCCCTCTACACTGTCCGCATCAAACACTTCCAGGACAGGTACAGCACGGGGTTAGATACAGAGTAAAGCTCCCCCTACACTGTCCCCATCAAATACTCCCAGGACAGGTACAGCACGGGGTTAGATACAGAGTAAAGCTCCCCCTACACTGTCCCCATCAAATACTCCCAGGACAGGTACAGCACGGGGTTAGATACAGAGTAAAGCTCCCTCTACACTGTCCCCATCAAATACTCCCAGGACAGGTACAGCACGGGGTTAGATACAGAGTAAAGCTCCCTCTACACTGTCCCCATCAAACACTCCCAGGGCAGGTACAGCACGGGGTTAGATACAGAGTAAAGCTCCCTCTACACTGTCCCCATCAAACACTCCCAGGACAGGTACAGCACGGGGTTAGATACAGAGTAAAGCTCCCTCTACACTGTCCGCATCAAACACTTCCAGGACAGGTACAGCACGGGGTTAGATACAGAGTAAAGCTCCCCCTACACTGTCCCCATCAAATACTCCCAGGACAGGTACAGCACGGGGTTAGATACAGAGTAAAGCTCCCTCTACACTGTCCCCATCAAACACTCCCAGGACAGGTACAGCACGGGGTTAGATACAGAGTAAAGCTCCCTCGACACTGTCCCCATCAAACACTCCCAGGACAGGTACAGCACGGTGTTAGATACAGAGTAAAGCTCCCTCTACACTGTCCCCATCAAACACTCACAGGACAGGTACAGCACGGGGTTAGATACAGAGTAAAGCTCCCTCTACACTGTCCCCATCAAACACTCCCAGGACAGGTACAGCACGGGGTTAGATACAGAGTAAAGCTCCCTCTACACTGTCCCCATCAAACACTCCCAGGACAGGCACAGCACGGGGTTAGATACAGTGTAAAGCTCCCTCTACACTGTCCCCATCAAACACTCCCAGGACAGGTACAGCATGGGGTTAGATCCAGAGCAAAGCTCTCTCTACACTGTCCCCATCAAACACTCCCAGGACAGGTACAGCACGGGGTTAGATACAGAGTAAAGCTCCCTCTACACTGTCCCCATCAAACACTCCCAGGACAGGTATAGCACGGGGTTAGATACAGAGTAAAGTTCCCTCTACACTGTCCCCATCAAACACTCCCAGGACAGGTACAGCACGGGGTTAGATACAGAGTAAAGCTCCCGCTACACTGTCCCCATCAAACACTCCCAGGACAGGTACAGCACGGGGTTAGATACGAAGTGAATCCCCTCACTCCTCACCTGTTGGTGTTTGCGGCCCAGCTCCGTCAAGTCCACCTCGACCTTCACCTGCTTCTCTTTGACCTTCAGGAGCTCCTCGTCCTTGGCCTGAATCTCCTCGTCCTGCCGGGTCACCTGGAGGAGAGGCTTGACCTGAGGGAGAGAGGGAGAGAGAGAGAGAGAGAGAGAGAGAGAGAGAGAGATAGTCAGAGCGAAGGACGAGCACCGGGCTGCGGATTGCGATTGGGGGGGGGGGGGGGCAATGATCCCCGAGCTCGACTCCCCATTTCCCCTCAAGGGCTCCGATCGACGAGCAGGCCCGGAATCTGCGCCCGATCCGGTGCCTTGGGTGGAGGGGGGTGGGCGAGGGAGGGATTTGAACAGGAGGATGAGAATTGTAGGGGCTGGAGGAGGTTACAGAGATAGGGGGCGAGGGAGGGATTTGAACAGGAGGATGAGAATTGTAGGGGCTGGAGGAGGTTACAGAGATAGGGAGGGAGGGAGGGATTTGAACAGGAGGATGGGAATTGTAGGGGCTGGAGGAGGTTACAGAGATAGGGGGCGAGGGAGGGATTTGAACAGGAGGATGAGAATTGTAGGGGCTGGAGGAGGTTACAGAGATAGGGAGGGAGGGAGGGATTTGAACAGGAGGATGAGAATTGTAGGGGCTGGGGGAGGTTACAGAGATAGGGAGGGAGGGAGGGATTTGAACAGGAGGATGAGAATTGTAGGGGCTGGAGGAAGTTACAGAGATAGGGAGGGAGGGAGGGATTTGAAGAGGAGGATGAGAATTGTCGGGACTGGAGGAGGTTACAGAGATAGGGACGGAGGGAGGGATTTGAACAGGAGGATGAGAATTGTAGGGGCTGGAGGAAGTTACAGAGATAGGGAGGGAGGGAGGG